>NW_012130066.1:13545680-13577092 GCF_000143395.1 Atta cephalotes | reverse complement strand
CACGCACGCACGCACGCACGCACGCACGCACGCACGCACGCACGCACGCACGCACGCACGCACGCACGCACGCACGCACGCACGCACGCACGCACGCACGCACGCACGCACGCACACACACAGAAGATGTATTCTAAGTAATACTAAGTAAAAAGTTTTAAGAAATGATGATTCGTCATAGAAAATTTAAAATAAAAACTTCATATAACCTTATGTTCAAAACAGCTTAGTTTGAAAAAGTTACTGGATGTTACAATTTTCGTTTTTTTTTAATATAAAAAATCATTCAAGTTATTTTAATGAAACTTTATACGTACAAAATTTTAATTATCAAAATAATTCGAGTGATTATCGAAATTTAAAAAGAAGTTTTTCAATTTTGATAATATCTTTGAAATTAAGCAATTTTAAACACATGATCATATGAAGTTTTCATCTTGAATTTGTGAATAGGAATGGGCGATGGCTGAGAAATTAATTACTTTATAGATGAAATACTGCGCTCCTAATATTTTCGCCCAGGTGATTCTTGTTTACGAATAAATGCTCTCCGCCGGAACCCTCTGTTGGTGGAGATGTGTAATTTATTGTATGTGAAAGATTTCAGAAACAACTTAATTGAAAAGTTTGCAAAACGATTTCATGTGAAATATTTCAGAAATTAATTCAATTTAAAATTTATTACATGTGAAAAATTTTAGACACAGCTCAATTGCAAGGTTTGCAACTTCTTTCATATGAAATGTAATTCGATTGAAAGTTTTGTAAAATTATTTTCATGTGAACACAATTTCAAAAATATTTCTGTTGCAACATTTCATATGACATATTTCAAAATTTTTTCAGAATTGTTGCATATGAAATGTGAAAAGTCAAAATGATTTTTAAATCTTACTGAAAGTTTTTTGCAACAATCGGTGCCATATGGGAAGTATTATAATAAGAAACTCAACATATTGGATTTTACTTTTATTATGATTTTATAGTCTTTATTGTGATTGGCCAATTCGCTTATTGCGTCTTACGTTCATTTTCATTACTTAAATTTTTTTATGTATCATGGCCCTAACTCTGCATAATGCATAAATATACACAATCACAGATGAAATGAAAGTTTATTTACATTACAGCTTTGTCAAAATGACAATTGGTATTATTGACAACGTCAGTTATGCAACCATGACAGTTCTATTATGAGTTGTGTCAATCTCATTATTCAAAACAAAAAGACGCAACTAGTATGTCTCTTACGGCACATTCACCTGAGGAGTATTCCCACCCGAATACTCCTCAGATATTATGTTAACCTTGTTTAAAAATCAGTGAACAACAAGGATAAACTGATATCTAGATGAGAATTCTAACATAGCCCTAAGAGTTAAATAAAAAATATATACAAATGTGTAATATTATGTATTGTAACAATATTGATGTCATAAAAGATCCATCTTGATATATCAATTAATTCTATAACATCGATTGAAATCGATTATTCGTAGAAAAACATTGATATAATCAATATCGCCTATCCCTATATGTGAAATCACCCCTTAAAATCTTTTAATGCATACTCAATATACATCCTGTGTATACTATTGTATGTATATATGTATATATGCATGTAAGTGTGTGCGTGCGTGCGTGCGTGTGTGTTTGTATCAAATATACACTGAAAAAATTCATGTAATTTTACATAGAAATTACATGTTCGTGATCGGAAAATTACTTAAATATGATTGGAAATTTCCAATTATATTTAGATAATTTTTCAGTCATAAATGTAATTTCCATGTATTATAGGAATTTTTTTTGTAAAAATATACATGTATAAAGTATTCGATAATGATTGGATCATTTCTCGTAAGCAGATACAGTGAAATTAAACTGAGCGGTCTATTGAAAAGTTTTGTACTATTTTGCAATTTTTGTAATAGTAATTATGTTTAAACCAATAAAAAAATTAATGAATATTAGAAAAGAAAATGTTGTTATAACGAAAAAGGATGATTAAAATAATGAATGATAAAAATATTGAATAAAATATAAATTTTAATTATTTTATTAAAATTGAATAATTATGCATAGATACCATTCCCCGATGACCTTGATATATATTGTCAAGAGAGAGAGATGGGGGATTGGACCTTGCTTCGCGTAGAAAGTCGTATAGACAGGGGGGAGACGGGGTGGATCACGTTTCACTCACTCGAGAAATCGTTATGCCCCGTTCTTACGAGAGGTAAGTATTACTATTATACAGGGTGAGTTGGATAAAAAGGTTATCACGTTTTTCTCGAAAATGATAATAGAGATAAAATTAGTTAGAGATAGAGGAAAGACACATATCAAAATTGTATGATAAGTAGGGGGAATATACTTTGATGACCTTGAATAACTTTAAATGTCTTTGATTTTCATACTATCAAAAAAAAATATTTAATTGGAAAAATTTTTTTAATTGGAATTTTTTATTCATTCTGTCAATGTTCAATGAGCTGAATAATTTTATTAAAATATCTTTTCGAAAATTGAACTATTGTCGGGATATAAATCAAAATAAGTCAGACTGAAAGTTTGGAATAAATTTTTTATCATGGCAATAAATGTTAAAAATGTTCATCTAGAAAAATGTTGATCTAAACATGCCTATAGTTATATAGTTTTTGTGAAAAATTTGGTTGGACTTCTTATGGTATAACTCTTGAATCATTATTTTGCGAAAAATAATGCATTATTTTTTTCTTTTTTCTTTTATGTTTTCTGAAGTGATAGGATATTGAAAATAAGCTAGTTCCTTTACTCTTTCCCAAAGTTAATAGTTCAAACATATTAAATCGGATAATCTCGCAGGGAATAATCATCTTTACCAATCCATTTGTTTGGGAACATTCTATTGAGCTCTCGCTTCGTATTTATACTGAAGTGGTGCATCATCTAACAGAAGCCACATTTGAGTCCTATTTTTCAGCAGAATATTTTCCGCTATTTTTCGCTAAATTTGGAAAATCATTTCTAAGAAAACGAACAAATCTCTCGGTTGTTAGAGATTCCTAAAAAAATAATGATTCAATTAACCGATTGCCAATAATTTTTTCTGTCAATAAGTTCTCATTTAGTGTTGATTTCGCTCCAATAACGCAAATTGTGCCTGTTAATAGCTCCATCAAGAAAGTAAAAAGAGCTTATCATTATCGTTTTTCTTATAAAAGCATTGTTTTTTTTCTTCATATTAGAAAATATGCATAAGTATTAGTTTCTCTTCTGATATTTTCCTTTTTTTTAGGTGATAACTTTTTTTTAGATTGTAACTGTTTGAGAAGTATTTGCTTCATTTTCTGATTTATTATTCTGATTTTTAAAAGATTTTGGAAGTTTCGTTTCGTTTACTTAAAAAGAAAAGTTGAAAATAGACGTAATTATTATTCTCTGTTTGAATTAGCGGCTGAACTACTTTTTGATTTTTTTCATTAAATTTAGTTCTCTGTTGAAGGAATCTCTCAAACTTTTCTATTTACGTTGAAGAACTACGACTATAAAACGAAAGTGATTATTAATTGTGCTGAAAATCCGAATGATAATGATTCTCTAGATATTAAATATTTGTTATTAGATTTATTGTTTAATCATTAAATTAATTTATTCTTTAATTATTTATTTCATTTTTCTTATTATTTACTTTTATATTTGTTTTTTGTTTTTCATTATTTAATTGTTTATTGATTTATAATTTATCGAATAATTCGATCGAAAGTTTAAACCAAAAATAAAATTTTTCTTGCTTAATTAAATTTATTCTTATCGATCGTGTTCGAATTATAATTCATCAAATAATGATTATTTATAAATAATGTATATTGAATTGGATAAGTTCGCAACTGAATAATTTTTTCATTTTATTGTATATAAAGTGAGAAAATGTTAAGTGTTAAATATTAAATGTTTAAGAAAATTGAAAATTTAACAAAATCTCATCTACTTGATTTTTTTCTGCAGTGTCCATGTTTCTGAAGTGTTCAATATACACAGTTCTTTTCATGCTTTCATTTTTTAAATCTTATTACTGTATTCTTTGCATTTAGTATACCAGATAACAGAGCAAGTCTCTATTTCGATTATAAAGTGTTCAGTGTCAATGGCGGCATTTTTCTCCGAGGTACAAAGAAGATTTTCTCTTAAAATCTACAATATACGATATCTACCATATAATATATGATTACATGACAGATAATCTCTTAATGTCTACAATATGCAATGTACGATGGATGAGTCAATAAATAAATTTAATTTTTTATTTTGATTTATTCACGTATAATGTGTAGCATACAGCATGCTAAAATTGCGTGCTAAAAATCTGTGACACTGCACGGAATTTGTTATATATAATTCTGTCAATCAAATATTACGGACCTGTGATGCTTCTTTGTCGCGCCACGAAATGACTCGTCTGAACACATCAGCAGTTTTTCTGTCATGCCACGAATTCACCCATTTGACGCATCCGCAATTTTTTTTGTCGCGCCACGAATTGGCCCATTCGCGACACTTTTCTATAGCGCCAGAAAGTAGCTCCGTATAAACGGGTCAGCGCTTACAAAGTGTAGCGCTACAAAGTCGATTGTATAAACGATTCTTTAAGTGTTGCTTCATCTGATCACAACACAAATAAAAAAAAGTTAGGATCTTGTAATTTATTTTGAGCCCATATACAGAAGTGGATTCTCATGTTAAAATCATTCTATGAGAGTTTTTAGAGTACCGATATACAATATGGATAGAACTTTTTTTTCCTGAGTATGCATGAACTGAAGATCGAACATTGAAGATCGACTAATATCTCTATTGCGGGCAATATCTCTTGTAGAAACATGTGGATTTGTAATAACTGCAGCCAATACGTCAATAGACATGTTTTCATTTGTAACAACGATATTTTGTTTTTGTTGTCTTAACACTTCCAATAGTATTCGATTCGCCAAATGTGTAAAAACTTCTCTTACGAAATGACGACGGTTTAGAAAGCGTGCAGCATACAAATTAATCACTTGCGTAACATTTTAGATAAAATCTCTAAAATTTAGTAAATCATTAACATACAAAGTGAAAGAAGACTATTTCCCAAGAAGACTATAGTCATATCTCAATACGGTGGATATCTTGGACAATTTGACTTACAATATTTTGGCTTATATTCCGACAATAATTGAATTTTCAAAAGATACTCTAATGCAAAGTTAATTAGCTCATTGAACACCATCAAGCCTCATAGAACGAGTAAAAAATACTTCTCTCCATTTAAAAACATTTTTTTTATTGGTAATGTGAAAACCACGGATTCAAGATCATTAAAGTATGCCCTCCTACTTATTCTACAATTTTGATAATAGATGTTCTTCCTATCTCTACCTATTTTCGAGAAAAACGTGGTGAACTTTTTATCAGATTCACCCTATACACAGAAATAAGATGTTATTTCTTAAACTTTTTCTTATTAATAACTTTTTTAATGAATAACGAGTAATTGCTAAAACCTGTCGAAGGTTGTTCAGAATGATGACCTTGACAACATATATTAAGGTCAAGATCATCGGAGGATGGTTCGTATCTCTACATAATTAATACATTTTGGTAATTATTCAAATTAAGAAATATCCCGCCGATGACCTTGACCTTGACATATGTTGTCAAGATCATGAATAACCTTTGACAGATGTTAGATGGCGGTCATTCTTCGTTAAAAAGTCATTAACAAAAAAAGTTTTAAAAATAATGTTTTAATAAAGTTTTATTTCTACTACATTTTTCACCCGAAGAGACTCCCACCTCCTCTCCCCCTCTGCAAAAGGGCGCACGATTCACTTTCGATTCTCACCTCTCTACAGTACACGATTAGCAAACATATTTTAAAGCAGGAAATACTCGTATTATATAGTTGTATATCCATAGGTATATAAAAACCTAACCCTAACCCAACCATGTCAATATTTTTTCCAAATATTTCAGAGTATTTCTGAAAAATATAGTAGAAATAAAACGTTATTTAAAAAATTTTTTTGTTAATAACTTTTTGATGAAGGACGACCGTTTAAAACCTGTCGGAGATTATTCAGGATTATGACAATAACATATGTCAAGGTCAAAGTCATCGGCGGAGTGTTCCTTAATCTGAATAATTACATTTTTTTTAACATAATGCATATAATTTGCAATACTAACAATAAGAAAATCAATATTTGATTATAAATGTTAGGCATATTATTTAAAAATTTTAATAATTCTTTGAAATGAAAGTATTTTAAGGGAATTTTGCTCAAAGTTCCAGACTCTTATTAGGTGTACAACTTTGCTTCCGCCGTTTTCCTATAGATGGCTTTAGCGGTAAGTGGTGGTCGAAATAAATAGATCACAGACGTCATACAATAAACTTGAGCATCTGTCAACATAACCCCATAGAAACATTAGTCGATTTGTGTCTGCATCATAAAGTTATTCTCGATTGAAAATGTCAGTTTACGAACCAAATTCATTTGCGGGAGGTTTTAATTTTTTGCTTCAATATGAAGAAATCTGCGGCTGAGACTCATCGAATGCTCTCAAATACTTATAGTGAGGCCGCTATTAATGAAAGAACGTGTCGTGAGTGGTTTCAACACTTCAAGAACGGTGATTTTGACGTCCAAGGTCATGCTCTATATTTGGTGGGACCAGCTCGGCGTAGTGTATTATGAACTGTTAAAACCGACTGAAACAATCACAGGCGATCGGTATCGAATGCAATTATCGAATGCGTTTGAGCCGAGCATTGAAAGACAAACGACCGCAATACAACGAGAGACATGATAAAGTGATTTTGCAGCATGACAATGCTCGACCCCATGTTGCGAAAGTGGTCAAGACATACTTGGAAACGTTGAAATGGGAAGTCCTACCCCACCCGCCGTATTCTTCAGACATTGCTCCCTCTGACTATCACTTGTTTCGATCAATGGCACACGGCCTGGCTGACCAGCACTTCTGAATCTTATGAAGAAGTAAAAAATTGGATCGATTCGTGGATAGCCTCAAAAGATGACCAGTTTTTTCGACGCGGGATTCATACGCTACCCGAAAGATGAGAGAAAGTAGTGCCAGCGATGGACAATACTTTGAATCATAAATGTATAACCAGTTTTTTACAATAAAGCCCCGAATTTCGGAAAAAAAACGGCGAAAGCAAAGTTGTACATCTAATATATTTTTCTCTGCCTTTTCTAGGTTTTTCAGATCTATGATAACCCTGAATTACTAAAAATTGCCAAATGAGCGTGTATTCATCTGGTATATTATCATATGCAAGCATGCGCCAAAACCATCCTATGGGGAAGTTTTTTATTTCGCCACTCATATGTTGTCGCTATAATATAAAGTATAATAAACAATTGTGCACCTATTATGATGCTAGGTGGTAGTATTCCGCGCTTACATTTGACGATAGGCTAGGCGAATATATGCTTATTTGCAGATTTTTAAGAATTAATTTCTCGCTAATTATTACAAAATAGTATAGAACTTTTCTCGACAGTCCAATTTTGTCCGTTCCACCTACTTACGAGAAGTGATTTTTAGTCATATCGGATACCCTATGTATGTGTGCGCGCTGTGTGTGTGTGTGTGTGTGTGTGTGTGTGTGTGTGTGTGTCCAATAGTGTGTATATCCAATAATATACTATTCAACTCCGTTTGTGTAATATCTTTGATGAGTAGGTTATTGTACTAGCAAAAATAACAATGAATTTCGCAATATCAATTACTGTATCTGATTTTCTAAAAAATAATGAGAGAAAAATGAGAATATATAAGATATCTTTGTGAAAATGAAATACATCGTTGTAATAACTGAATATCGTTGAAAATAAAAACGTTGAAAATAAAAATTGAAAATCGTTGAAAATAAAACAAAATAACAATAGTAACAGTAAAAAATAAATTGGAAACGAATTAAATTACAGTTTCATGTGATTAGAAAATAAAAGAATAGATAGAATCAGTCGCCAATTAATTTTTAAGAAATAATAAAAAAATTGAGCTTCTATCAATAACCGAAAGGCTATGTGCAACAAATGCTAGTGTTTCATTTCGCATCGTGTTATATTTATGATTGTATTTCAGAGTAATCTCGACGACAATGATATTTGCTTACCGCGATATTGTAACGTTAGATTGTTAAAGAATTGTGTTTTTTGTTCAAAAAGAAAAAATAAATTTGTTTTTGGCTATTGCGATTAATTAATTCTTATTAATACACTCATCGAAAAAAGTTTTGCGTCTCACCCTCTTTTCATAAATTTCTCTCTTTATATCAAGATAAAAAATAATTTTTCTTATATAACTTTTCACTTTGTTTCTTTCAACGTATAATGTTAATGTTATTGACGTTATTTCTCTGTATCACATGAATAAATATGCAATTTAATCGATATAAAACTTTTTCGATGTGTGTATTTTTTACTGGAGCTAAAAGAATGGAGATAAAGGTGGTCCGCGTATAAACAGTCATTAAGGCTTCTGAGTAGTTGCTGCGGTCATATAAGATTGTGACATCATAAGTTTCTTGCATGCCATTTGTAAATAAAAAGAAAATTTGATAAAACAAAATAATGAAATCACTTTAAAACATCTAAAAATAGAATAAAGTTATCTTTTCGACTCTAACAGTAAATTTTCTTCTTCTTCTTGTTTGTTGGCTCCTGCCTCCAAAGGCAACATCAAGTTAGATTTCTCACTATACGTAGAAAAGTGTATAGAAGTTTCTGATTGTTCAGGCACTGGCGACATTAAGTCACCAAATAAAGTGGAGTCCATACGGCTCTAATTCTCATGCAGGAGGGACGAGCGGCTATCATCAGATCGTTAAGACAGATCCGTGCTCAGGATCGAAACGTCTGCGCAAGCGCTGTGTAAATACAAAAATCAAAAGTTCCGATGATGGCTTTGCTGAAGTTGACAAATAAGCGGTAAATTTTTGATGGAGGATTAAGCAGTGCTTGTAGGTTGATAGAGTTGCTATCCTCAGTCATGACGAAGGAGATAGACGTGATGTGCGGAGAACAATAAAATATTAATATGCGTTGAAGGTCCTGGAAGGGAAAGTCGCAGTAGGGAGGGTTTTCTATAATATTTTTCGAAAGAGACTAAAGTTAAAGTGATTGCTACGAAGACGATTAAGTATAATGGATATGCGAGAGAGATGAATCAAAGCCTCTTTTTACCATTATAAATTCTTAAAGAAATATTCTCCTTTAATTTAGGATGATCTTTTTGTGTATTTATCAAAAGAGTTAACTAGCTGAGATTTAGAAATAGTAAAGATGTCAGAATATGGAACTTTAAAATTGGTCTGTATGCCTTCTCTTTTGGCCAGCTGGTCAAATAATTTCGTTACCTCGGATATCACAATGCGAGAGAATCCAAATATATTTGATTTAAATACAACGAGACTCCGCTTCCATAAGAGCTCTAATAGACGGAATTAAATAATTATTTGTCTTGTTACAATACTCATTGATGGTTTCACACTTTTAGAATCTGAAATTATTCTGGATATTTTTTTTAGGTCTAGATTTAAAGCAGTAAGCAAAGCGTTATAAATAGCCCATGCTTCCACTGTGTAAATTGAGATGAGATTATTAAGAGGAGATTCTGTACATCGTCTGATGGTTCAGCTGTGGAATATAACCGCCGCCCCAATATAAATATTATCATCAACTTTTGAGAGTCGTCGGTGTAAAACATCGTAGAGTGTTTAATCACATCTCCAAAGAAGCTCTCAAATACACACTGAGCACTCTGACGTGGGAGAGAATCGATTTTCTTAAGGATCTGAGGAGGAAGAGATAGGAGAAGGTAGTTATGGAGGAACTAAATGAAAAACGGAATGTAGGGAGAGAAGATTCTAAGTGTATTTGACTTTTGGAGGATCATATTTATAAAAATGTAAGGGCATATGAAAAATGCATGCCAAGGTATGAAAAGCGGGATAAGAGGAGAGGAATCCTGAAACAGAGTCGCATAGTTCCAGGATTTTTGTAACTACAGAATGATCCTCCACTGAGATGATTTTAATAAAGTATATGGCTGCAAGGAATCAATGTTTGAGGAGAGAAAGGTCGGATGCATCACATTGATTGGGGTTGAGTTATAATAATCGTAACAGAGAGGGCGTGATTTTGAGCTGGAAATTTTTTTAGAGAATTATTATCTTTGAGAGCGAATATTGACAAGGCATATTCCATGATGATCTAAACATAGATTTATACAAGGTGTCCCAGAAATAGATGGCCAAACTTTGATATCATATTCTACTGTCCCTAAGGATGAAAAAGGTTATATATGTAAACATAGATCCGGAAATTTTTCCTTTTTAAAATATAAACATTTTTTGTTTACGAGAGAATATTTTAAAGGTTTGTAATTTACTTGAAGAAATTGCTGAAAATAACTACTTTGTGTTTCACGATATAGATTCTGAGCTTCTCTAAAATTTTCATTAGTTCCATACATTAAACAAATATATCTGCCTCAATATTTAAATAAATCATCTTGGTAATATTATCTTAATCAACGTTTAGATAAAAACTAATTTATTACGATAAACTGTCTTTGATAACAGTATCACTTATTCTACCACAACATTTACTTCGTATGATTTCTGTTCATGTAAACTTTTGAGATAAACAAAAAGTATATAAAGTTTATATTTCAAAAAGGAAGAGTTTCCGGATTTATTTTTACAGTTTATTATTTTTTCATCCTTATGGACAATAAAATACAATACTAAAATTTGACCACGTATTTCTGGGATGCCCTGTATATTGTGAGATGGAGGTTAGAGTGAGCCCCCCACTGTGTGCTTCTTAAAGCAGCAATGATTTGAGTTGTTCTCTTTCTTTTGGAAATGATATGTCCCATATTTTTTGTCTAGAATGTCTCTTTTGTTTAGGATCTAGAATGACTCCAAAAAACTTAACAGAGAAAGAAGAATAAATGGCCCGCAAAATCTATACTCAAGTTTTCCGTGGAGAGATTCTTTTTTTCGTGAAGATCATCATTTGAGTTTATTAAGGGAGATATCCCTGCTCGCTAAGAATGCTGCTGTGCTGTTCAATGAGGCTTCAACCGAATGTAAAGCTTCTAATGTGGATAAGCTGACGAGATATGAGCGGATCCGAGAGAGAGTCTTGTATAACGAATTGAATCGTGCGAAACAAAATAAAGTTTTTAATGAAATTAATAAAGAGAAGAGGAAAATCCATATCAACGAAGTCGTACAGGAGAATATGTGGCAGTATATTGTCAAATGCGGATTTGATATTTATAAAGTTGCTACTGTCCAGCTTATGTATAAAACCTGTGCGAATGTTAGTAGTGAAAATTATTAAGATTATTAAGTTGGCAGGATCTGAATTTCCTAAATCCGAACTGATTGTTCGGGAAAAAAGATGACAAGGAGGAAGAGAGAGAATCCGTCAATTAGTATAATCTACTAAATTGAGGATAAGCGCTCTACAATCTTAAGTACACAGGATGTGAGAAAGGTAACCTCCCTTGAGGCTTAAGGATCAGGAATAATCGAATGAAACTGCTTCGGAAAAGTAATTACTTGAAAGAGTTAATAAAAATGGATAGGAGACATGTCAAAAGATCATTAGGGAAAATTTTAAGGAATCGATAGTTTATGTAGAGGTATGGACTAAAAGAAACTTTGATCGATTCCAAAGCGGCCTGCAACTTGCCGCATAAAAAGGGAGAATCTAACCAAAGCAAGGAATTGCGGATGTGTAGGAATATTGGAAGGAGGAGGAGAGCAAAAATCAGAGTATACATTTTCAATAATTCTCCATGTCTATATTAGAATGAGAATGTTACTACTACCCGACGAATTTGAAAGAGTCAATCGGCGATTCTTAAATTTTTTATTCTCCACATCTCCAAGATGAGGGTAAGATGATTGAAGCTTTCACAAAAGACTCTCCAATCCCTGCGTTTCTCCCTCTGCCCTCCCCCCGAAGAGTACATTTTTGCTTATCTCACAGCCTCATGATACGTTTCATAATTTTCAATGGTAGGGAATTGCCTGTAGATTTTAAGAAGTGCAGAATGCTTGCATACAATTTCGTCGCATTGCACCAAGAAGCCGGTCTGCTGGTGGAGGGCCCCGAAAGTAGTAGCCTCCTTCATTAAAATATTTAACTCGTAGAGTTCTTCGACGGGAAAGATTTTGGGAAACAGGCGAGAAGCTCCTGTATATTATATATAAGTATATTATATCTTTCTACTGGAGTGAGGTTGTGTAAAGGATGAAGTTGTTGATAAATATCGATCGCTCGATCCCTAAGCATCACTGAAACATATTATTATTGTACACGCGAAAAGCGTATTCTGTGTGAAAAGGAGTTAATCGATCTAACTAGACTGTTAATATTGACAATAATTGGGAAGTAATCACTTCCCAAGAGACCTTGTGAATATGAGTATCGCATATAGGAGCTATGTCTGAAACAAAGATTAAGTTATAGTCAGTTATAGGAACCCTGAGAGAATGAGATAAGGTTAGAGAGGAAGAGGAGTTTGTACAGATTAATACAGATTAGTTCAGAGACTCAATCGATTCACTTATAGCTAGACTAGGTGTTGGATCGTGATGATCCCTATAGAGAATGATAAGCGTTAGCGTATCTCCGATAAGTAACAACAATTGATGATAATGAAAAGTGAATCGAGAGGAGGATACATTGGAATGTCGATAAACACCAATAATAGCAAGATCTGAACCATTAAAGATGATAGAGATTGCAAGAATCTCTATAGAGGAGAGCAAATTTAATTTGTTATCTAAGATCGAATATAAAATGGGATTATATGTGAGAACAGTCATACCTCATATATCATGAGAATCGAAGCGCACACAATCGAATCCGTGGATGCTGTGAGGATTTAAGTAAGCGTTTCCGCAAGTATAATGATGTAATCCTCAGCCATTTTATTCTATGTCTGGTTTTTTGTTTCCAACTTCACGGTAGTTCCAGAAAAGAATGCAACAAAAATGCTACGATCTTTCATTTATAGGAAAAGAGGAAATGATGGCCATTGTATTAATTGCAAGCGAAATTGTCTAATGTTTCCTGAATTTGACGAAAGCTAATACTCAACTATTCATATAGCGCGGGAGGAATGTTACCTAAAAGAAGTCAGTTTATTAAAGAAGTCAGAGAACGTGCAAATAAAGAATGTAAGATCCGAATGACCATAGCTTCTGTACATTAGGGGAGAATGAAAAGAAAAAAAGGAATTGGAAGAGGTAGGGAAAAGAAGAGGAGATTCGGCGGTAGAAGGGAGAAAAGCGGAGGAAGTAGTGTAGCCGTACTGATGAGTAATAGATGGAAAGAGAGCTTTTGCTTCTCTTATGAGAAGATTCTGCTATTTGCTATTGGACAATTAATATGGAGTTGTGTGCGTCTCGCATATTCTGTTTAGCAAATGAATTAAGTTGAGGATTAGGTTTACGGAGAGGGGGGGGGGGGGAGATGGAGGACTAGAGGATTCAATGAGATTTCTGCGGGCATTGTTATAATGATTTTCCGGAAGATTAGGTCCACCGTGATATGGATTAGTGGGAGCCATGGACCATGCAACGTACAATGGTAATCCGAATTCGGAAATAGATCTCAAAATTTCATAGATGCTGACGTCTTGATATGATCGAGAGAGCTAGATTTAAGAAGGGGGTGCAGAAAGAGAAGAAGGAAGGAGAGAAAAATTGTTCTGAATGAGGAAAATATTAATGAAAGTGTAAGATGAAAGAGTGTAAGAAAATGTAACTTCATTTACCCATATTCCTGCATGACACGTTTTCTATTGCAGAATATTGATAAATCTACCTTTGTTTAATATAAATCGAACATTTATTGGAAGGAAGATGTTTTAGGCTACAATTATAGCATAGGGGAGCAAGATTGAAATGAAGGCAATCCTCAATCTTATTATGTTTTCCCTAGCGCATCTAGCAACGGAAGGTTCCTTTGCTATTGGAACTAATGTGATCGAACTTTAAACATGAGAAACACATTAGTCCTTTAGAGATGCTGGATAATACAATGGAAAGAGATGTGCATGTATGAAACTTTTTGGGAGGGGAACTGGTTTTGAAATTTGGGCCAAAACTGAATAAGAATAATTGTATCTTTTCTCTTATGATGAACTTTACGGCTTGACCTGCGAGCCGAATTTTTGAAAGGAGAGTTAAATTCATTACAAAGTCATTTCCTCAGTTATGTCAATCGGGATATTCCGATTCCTAATGAGACTCGCTCTACTGACTCTAGATGTTGGAATGATAGAATTTAAATTATGAATTTTAAAAACCTCAAACTGAGTGAGGCTGTATGCTTTATCAAGATTATTGAATAAAACTATTACTTAACCAGCAAGCTTAACTTCTATGATGTAGTTACTTACATATATATTTTGAAACAACACTGTAATAGGATTGAGCCTTTGTTTTTAGGTTCTTGTTGTATAATGATAATGTACGGAGGCTGATCATCTTTGTTGTATTTAAAATCTATCTAGAAAATCAATCGTGTTACTTGTCATTTCTGTATTAAAAGTTTTAGGAGAAAATTCCCTAGGTCCTTGTCCTACCTTATTCTTATCATGCAGGTGTTTATTTGACCAATATCCTTTATTCACAGGAGAGGTATCTTTTCTGTACCTAATACCTAATTTCCCATCCCTCAGCATCAAGATTCGTCTGCAATTATTTCGAAACCTGATAAAATTGAGGATTATTCCTTCAATCATGGAAACGTCAGAGATGGACAAAATATCGCTAGAAGTTTGAGCATTAATGAGAAACCGAGAATTGTTAAGACATTTAGAGGAAGAGGAGGGAGGCGTAGAGACTACTTTGTTACTCATAGAATGATCATCATTTTCTTTCTGTGCCTCTTTTGAGCCCTCTTATTCTTTTTCTTTTTCGAGCTTTTAGACATTTTAGACATTTTAGACATTTCTGTATTTTTAAGGGTATTTGATCTTTAAAATTCGAAAGAATCTAAAACATTGACGAAGATGTTCTAGATTGAAAAAGCGCTTTCCCTGTTTAAAAAAAACTTATTAATTTCTTTTAACGAGACCAAGGCACGAATCTTTACTGATTTCTTTTCTGATTTTGAAATCGCATCCCCCGCCCGGGTCAGAGGAGAGCTGGCCTTCAGGTGACCATCATGCTAAAATTAAGAATGGAACGAGATTGCAAAATGGATAGAATAAAAGGATGGAAATGACCAACGGAATAAGAAATTGCACACGAGCTATCTGCACAAGAATTGCACTGATACATACACACAATTCAAGTAGAGCTGAATAAAGCTAAGCTGCAACTTTCGAATCAGTGGTTATGCAGGCGCCAGAAATACGTCTGTACAGGTCGACTACTCGAACGAGAATGCCTAACAGTCAATAAATAATCGTAAAGGGCACATGAAATGTGTTTACTAATACGTAGCCTATTCACTATATATGTCTTTTACTACTATTTGCTGACAAGCAGTGTTAGTTGCAAGGTCTGTTTGAAAGTTATCCCCATTATATTGCGATTTTTTAAATATTTTAGCCGTAATTTAAACATTTCTTTGTATTTTCCTCTCCTCCAAAAAAGAAAAGAATCCTCCAAAAATTCTTCTAATTTTTGTACTGCTAAAAAATTTCAGTGGAAAGATAAATCCTCAAAATTAAAAAAAAATCTCAACCTATCTACAGTGATATCAAGGGAAATAAAAAAAATTTTCTTCCATTTTCACAAATGTTTTAAAGTGATATCATTACTTTGTTTTATTCAAAATTTTTAAATTTAAATACAAATAGCATGCAAAAAAACTTAGTTTTTTGTTTATGATGTTATGATTTAATATGATCCCGTGATTACTCAGAAGCCTCAATACTTACCAGGTGTATAAGCTTAAATCCACTGTTTTTTAGTCAGAAAAACACATTTTTTTTCCTAGGAAGCAAAAACAAATTTATTCAAAGTACTTGCCCTCGCTAACTATACATTTTTCCCATCTTTCGGGCAATTTGTGTATACTACGCCAAAAAAATTCTTCATCTTTTGAGGCAAACCACTCATCAAGTCATTTTCGGACGTCTTCGTAAGAATCGAAGTGCCGCTCAGCGAGCGCGTGACCCATCGACGAAAACAGGTGATAGTCAGAAGGTGCCAGGTCTGGTGAGTAAGCGGGATGGGGTAGCACTTCCCAGTTGAGTGTCTCCAAGTAGTTTTGGACCATTGTTGACGTGTATGATGATGCGTTGTCGTGGAGGAAAATCAGCTTGTCATGTCTTTTCTGATAATGCGGCCTTTTTTCACGCAGAGCACGGTGCAATTTGATCAGTTGTTGGTGATAGCGGTGAGCATTAACAGTTTCACCAGGTTTTAACAGCTCATAGATGACATTCTTGATCCCACCAAACGCACAGCATCGTTTTCCGTCCGAAGCGATTTGGTCTTGAGGAAAATGTTGATGGTTGGACGGGATCAACCCAAGATTTCTTGCGTTTAGAATTCTGAAAATAGATCCACTTTTCATCGCCTGTCACAATCCGATGCAGGAACGACTTTCTTTTTTGTCTAGCAAGCAGAATTTGGCATGTGTTTTGGCGTTGTTCCATCTGCCTATCGTTCAGTTCATGCGGCACCCATTTTTCGATCTTTTGAACCTTCCCCATGGCATGTAGCCGCATGGAAATGGCTTGAGAAACACCCAATTGCTCGGCAAGCATTTTTTGCGATTGGATATCGTCCTCGTCCAAAAGAGCCTGCAATTGACAGTTCTCAATCTTCTTGGGCTGATTTTCAAGCTTCTTGTCACTCAGGTTAAAATTGTCGTCATTGAACCGGCGAAACCAATCTCTGCACTTGTTTCCGATAAAGCATTGTCGTCATAGGTTTCCACAAGCATTCGATGCGATTCGGCAGCTGATTTCTTCAAATTGAAACAGAAAAGCAAAGCTTCCCGCATGCTTTTTTTTTAGCAAAAAACTAGACATGATTACGAAAGAAAAAAGGTATGTTGTTGTATGAAATTGCTGATGATGTGCATTGGTTAATGTTGACAGATGTCAAACACATAAAAAAAAGTGTGTTGTGTGCTCAGGATAGCTTTGTATGCTCACTAATTCTATGAGCAAACAGCGGATTTAAGCTTATACACCTGGTAATATTAAATTTGTTATTAATTTTTCATTGCTTATGAGCTTTTGATGAGTAAATATTTTTTGTGTACATATATGTATTTTATGATATGTATGTATATGTATTTTATATTGTATATGTATATGTATTATATATACACGAGTATCTTTTAAAAGAAATACGCATATGTAAAGTGTAAGCACTACACTTGCCTGTATAAATACAAATATAATCATATCCTGGGGCTATATTTATTGTTTTACTGATAAATTCAACATTTTTTGATTTATTCTAACAACGATGGAGATTGACATATTTTATCAATAGATTTTTAAATTCGTGAATATTTAGCCAAATGCTAAGACAAAAATTATGAGATGTCAATTTCCATCACTATATATTGTAATAAATACCAGAAAAAAATAAAGAAAACTTGATCTCACAGCTATATAATCTTTTTCATCAAAAATTTTTCTTGAAAACTTTGAATTCTTCGATATTAAAATATCGAACTTGCTTTATAGAATCTCTGACAATTGAATTTTTTGTAAACAATTACTTTTTATTACTAAATCTTTCATCTTCTAGAGACTTACAATTTAATTTTTGTTCATGCGGCCTGTCAGAAAGTCATTCCACTCACCGCTGTGGCGCTAATAATATTAATCATGTTTCTTTATGTTACGTTTGTTTATTATGTATTCTTCATGTTAGAGATAGGCGATTCCTAGAAAGTCTCACAAGGAGAGAGTAGCAAACTGCATCACGTGACTTCTCTGATTGGATGGTCATTAAAGCTCCGTAGGGCATTCACGAATGCAGAAATTGGTTAGAATAGATTAGAGAAGAGTTGAAAAAGTCGAAGTTCGTTATTTTATAATTAGTCAAGTCTTTATAAATGTACTTTATAAGTAAAGTACATGTAAAAATTCGTAGTTTTATTTCGTCTATACAATAGAGGAAGGCATATTCTTCCAAGATTAATAATATGCCTTTCTCTATTGTATAGACGAAATAAAACTACGAATTTTTACATTTCAGATATCTGTATTTTGTGCATATTACAAAATGCTTACCAGATGCAATGTTTCAAGATGCACCAATTCTAATGAAGAAGGGTATTGCTGCATAAGATTTGGTCAAGATCCTAAATTGAAACAAAAATGGATTGATGTTGCCAGAATTCATGATGGGAAACTTTCAAAATCAGTTGTACTGCATTAATCGAAGCGTGCATATAAATGTTTTATACTATAATTCTCGTAAATACCAACAAAAATAATATCAATGTTATAATTTCTTACTCAATATCAGAATATTAAATTTAATATAATGCGAGTATATGTAACGATTACATAGTTGCGTGAAAAATTATAACATATTGATGTTACGTTAATGATAGTTGGTGGGATAGATAAAACAAATTTGATATGGCATCTTTCCTTATAATTTTTTTGTTAATGTGAAATAATTTTGATGAATGGAAATAAATCTAAAATAAAAGATACACATCAGAGAAAAATATCTGTTCCATCAACTACCATTAACGTAACATCAATACGTTATAATTTTTCACACAACTATGTAATCGTTACATACACTTACATTATATTGGACTTAATATATTGTGTTTGATATCTCTATGATTCATGACGTCTTATATCGCCTAATCGCATCTATGAAAAATCGATGAATCCACGAGATGTCGATTGCTAAACGATGCATCCCTCAGCGGCGCACCATCTGCGAGAGGAACATTTCCGTCCAACAACGTTCGACTGGAAGGCATCTAGCATCTATCGCATCCTCTTCTAGGATAAACTGCGTGCAAAACAAGGTAAGGAAGATCATTGTCTCCATTGCCAATTAAGTTCCCTCCGCCGCGTCCGTTGCGTGTATGCATGCGCATTCACATTCACAAGATGGTCGATCAACCAGAAGTGGCGACACTTAAGCGACAACGCGCGACCATAAAGGCGATATGTACGCGTATCAGAACTTATGTAGAGTCAATCGCCGCCATTACCCCGTCAATAGTCACTCATCTCGATGAGCAGAGGGCGAAACTCGAACTCGAACACTATTGGGCAGAATATAACGATGTGCAATTCCGTCTAGAATCTTTAGATGAGTCCGAAGGCTGTGATCGAGACGGTTTCGAGGAAGCGTATTATGCGTTATCCATTAAGATCCGCGATCTCATTTCCCCTTCGCCGACATTGCGAACGTCCATTTTTTCTCCTCCCTCTTCGAGGGAAGAGCTCGCGATTCAGATAATAGTATGCATATTTGGTTGCCTAAGCTAAATTTACCGACATTTTCCGGCAAGTACGGTTCTCGTTTTTCTATATATTCAACTCGGTTATCCATTCCTCGCTTTCAAATACACAAAGATTTCAGTATCTGCAAGCGTCATTCATCGGCGACGCAAGCGCTGTAATCAGTTCGTTAGAATTGTCAGATGCTAATTATGATGTCGCATGAGCAATTCTCAGGGAGCGATATGACAACAAGCGCGTGATTATTCAAACTCACGTCAATGCTATATTGGATTTGCCAACTATGACAAGGAAAAATCCAATCGATCTTTGAAGAATCTCTAACGGGGTTTCGAAACATTTGCATGCCCTTCAGGCATTGAAGTGTCCTATGATGCACTGGGATCATCTTCTCGTTCCCATTCTAAACTTAACTCACTCATGTTACGCGAGTGGGGAACCTCTTTAACGGGCCACGAGTCGCCGCCGCTCAAACAGCTGTTAGATTTTATTGCTCATGGATGTGCTCGAGATTATCACAAGGGCTAGCATCATTTCCGCAAAGAAGGTCGAGGCAAAATCGCAGCCAAAACAGTCATCGTCATGCGCGGCTAAATCGTTAAACTTTGGCTGTTAAACCAAAATGCAACTTCTGTCAAGGAGAACATGTCATTTATTATTGCAAAAATTTCGTGGCACTTCCAGTACCACAAAGGGTCGCGGAAATTCGCAATCGCAAACTTTGCGTCAATTGTTTGCGCTCCTCTTCTTATGCATCAAGTAAATGCACTTTCGGTCAATGCAAGGTCTGCCAGGCAAAACACAACTTCGTATGTTCTCTGCCGCGGACCCATCGACTAACAATACCGACAAGGAAGTTGCACCTAAGACAACTCCTCCCCCCTCCCTCTTATTGAATTATGGTTCAGAATCATTTAATAACGAATAAGTCATGCTTTCAACTGCGGTTGTGCTCATCTGCGACGGCTCGCGCAGAGTGTGTCGAGCCCTGTTGGATTGCGGATCGCAAGCGAACTTTGTAACCAAGAAATTTGTAGAAGCTCTCGGTTTAGAAACGTGTCCATCAAGCCTCTCGATCTGCGTCAACGGTATGATAACCTCGACCAATCACGTGGTAGGAATCAAATTACAATCGCGACTCAATTCGTACACCGCGGCTATCGAATGTATCGTTACTGATCGGATTACTGGCAAAATTCCGACGTTTTCTTTGGGGCGAGACAAATTTAATCTTCCGCGCAACATTCGTTTAGCTGATTCGCGATTTCACATATCGTCGGATCTTTTAATCGGTGCGGACTTGTTTTGGAATCTGATATGCGTTGGTCAAATCAAGTCTTCGAATAAGCACCCAACTCTCCAAAAAACACGACTGGGCTGGATTTTGGCGGGTCGTTTTTGGACAGCACCGTATCGCCCGCCGCAAAGGTCCACTCGTTCTATGGGTAACCGTAACCAATGCGGAATTACACGAACATGTCAGTCATGCCTGGCAAATGGACATCTCCACGCAACCAATTACACACAATTACACAATGGAGGAAAACATTTGCGAGCGTCACTTTTTAGACAACGTGTCTCAAAATTCTCAAGGTAGATATATAGTCAAGCTTCCAGTCAGAGAGCAAATGTTAAATAACATTGACGATTCACGTGAGTCTGCTCTCAAGCGATTGAAGGGCATCGACGTTTCAAGCGCGATCCTATTCTTAAAATTCAATATGCGGCGTTTTTCGATGAATATTTATCGCTGGGACACATGCGACGCATGGAGCCACTCATTGCGAAAGAAACAATATCATTTTATCTTCCCCACCATTACGTCTTCAAAACGATCCGGCAAACGTCGAAAATCCATATTGTATTCATCTTGCCGTTCCGGCGTATCGTTAAACGATGCGCTTCTAGGGACCTACCGTTCAACAAGATTTGATCTCAATTTTAATGCATTTCCGCTTTTCCACTTATATCATCACCGCTGACATCATAAAAATGTATCGGCAAATTTTAATGCATCTATCTCAGACACGCCTGCAGAGAATTCTCTGGCGCAACGATCTCTCTGCTAATGTCGTACAAACTCACTACCATTACTTACGATACAGCTTCTGCGTCATTCTTGGCCACCAGATGCCTTAAGCATTTGACCGAGCAGCACGCTTATTTCTTGGTTGGCACGACTTTAAATGGTCTTCCTTGCGTTGACTTGAGCGACATTGACGAAAATAGGTTACTATTATAGATGGCAACGCGTAGAGCAAATCTAGCAGCATTTTTGGCGCAGGTGGAGTAATGAATATCTTCATTCCTTACAAGCCCGAACCAAATGGATGGCTAACAAGGGAACTCAACTATCGATCAATCAACTTGTGTTCATAAAGTTGCCGAACCTAGTTCCGCTTCAGTGGACAATGGGGCAGGTCCAGGAGGTTCATCCTGGTCCCAACGACATCGCGCACCGCAACTGTCAAGACTGCCAAGGGTTCCTACGTAAGGCCATTGTCTAAACTATCAATATTACCAAGTTAAACTTAATCGATGCATCGAACATTTAGTTTTAAGTGCTTTTAGCTATTATCTTCTGATTATATTGTATCTCGCGCAGGCTTCCTTTACGTTCATTAAGGATGCCTTATTATATTATTTTTCACTTATATCGCTTGCGTACTTAGATGTTAATACGCGTTGATTTTCAGTGCAATGACTAAATGTGATATTAAATCGTATCAGAGTAATTCGCGTTTCTTGTTACGCCAACGAACTCATGCTTGTATGTCACATTGAAAATCAATTCTTTCAAGGCGGGTGGAGTGTTCGGTATCTCTATGATTCACGTCTAATTATCGCCTAATCGCATCTATGAAAAATCGATGAATCCACGAGATGTCGATTGCAAAACGACGCATGCGTCATGCGTAATCGGTTAAAAAAAATAATATCAGATCGTCTTGGCAACCAAAAAAAAACTGTTTTTGTCTTCTGCACGCGTCTCGTCTCGTAAAAAGTTATCGCTGCGCTACCGCTAAGATCCTATCCGCTGTGAAACACATTCGCCCGCGCTCAAGGCATATTTAATCAAAAATTTGGAAAGCAGAGAAGATTTCATTTTTCTCGACCGAGTGCCCTCGAAGCATTAATACCGCGGGAAACGCTCGGACGGTGATTGCCTGATCGCGCCATGACGAGTTCTTCATGCGCGCAATAAGATCGCCAACATATTGATAAAGAATAAAAAAAGCTTGAGAGCCAATGCTGGATGTTATTGCAATTATGTTTTATATAATAATTGAAGACGTTCCGATCTTTGGTTTGGAGTCTTCTCTTCAGTAAATACATTAATGATAAGTCTAAAATATATATAATAATTCATTAAATACAAAATTGTTAAAATATATATAATAATTCATTAAATACAAAATATCATTAAATACAAAATTGATTACATTGTATTTATACTGAATTAAAATGGAACATACTTGTATCACTTTAATTCTTAAAAATGCTTTCTTCTCTTTCATAGTTTTATTGAATTTATCTAATTGTGTGACAAATGTTCTCTTTAGATTAAATACGATTATTCATTTAAATGAATTAATTTCAGAAATTATAGTTGCATGTCAAGATGGTTGTTCAATTCATTTAAATGAACATAATAGTTCAACATCTTAACATTCAGACCGTAGTGGCGATTCGTATTTAAAGTAATATATCTAATATAAACGGTCTTATTTCCAATTTTATTGTTCTCCATTAGATGACAAGCGAGTTTGTCAACATCGCATAATATGCCAATACTCAAACAGCCATGTAAGTTTTAAGTAATTATATTCAGTTTTAATTTTATTTATTAAATTTTATATTATTAACTCAATGATTATTTAGTAACTTAATAACTTAATGGACATTGACATATGGATGCGAATTTACTTATCCACATTCATAGTTCAAATTATGACGAATAAATATGTAAGTTCATAACTAATGTTCAATTTTGTATTTGACGGTAATTATTGTACATATGTTAGTTTTATCATTAATGTATTTACTGAAGCGGATCTAAACCACGGATCGAAACGTCTATGATTATTATGTACTAGGTATGTAAATATGAAACCGGAATTTTTTAATCGAAAATACACGTTTATTGCATGAAAATGATAAAAAATATTTTATTCGAAGTATTGCCCATTGGTAGCTATACATTTTTTTCCACCTGTTTGAATGCCACGCCAAAAAAATTGTTGCTCTTTTGAGCCAAACCAGTCATCTAGCCATTTTCGTACATCTTCATAAGAAGTGAAGCGCTGCTGAGCAAGTGCGTGTCCCATCGATGCAAATAAGTGGTAATCGGACGGAGCCAAGTCTGGTGAGTAAGCCGCATGCGAAAGTATTTCCGAACCAAATGCCTCAATCATTTCCTTGATCAGATTTGTTGTGTGTGATGGTGCATTATCATGAAGCAAAATCACATTGTGTTGCCTTTTTTGACCTTCCGGTCGTTTTTCACACAAAACTTGATTCAAATTGATCATTTGTTGTTGGTAGCGTTCAGTATTAACGGTTTCGCTAGTTTTGCAGTTTAGCAGCTCATAATAGATCACACCTTTCTGATTCCACCAAATACAGAGCATTGTCTTCCATCCATAGCGATTTGACCTTGCAATCGATGTCGATGGTTCGCCTGGAGTTATCCATGATTTTGACGCTTAGGATTCTCAAAATATATCCACTTTTCATCGCCAGTCACAATTCGATGGAGAAATGACTTTCTTTTGTACCTGGCGAGCAGCATTTCGCAAGTGGTTTTTCGGTTTTCCTGCTGTCTTTCATTCAGTTCATGTGGAATCCATTTTCCCATCTTCTGGATCTTTCCCATGGATTTCAAACATATGGAGACGGCTTCTCGTGTCACATTCAATTGATCCGCTAGTTGTTGTTGAGTTTGAGCGTCATCCTCATCCAACAATGCTTGCAATTCGCTGTCTTCAAACTTTTTCGATGGTTTTCCATGTTCTTCGTTTCTCACATCAAAATCGTCACTTTTGAATTTTTTAAACCACTCAAAGCACTGTGATTTACCAAGAGCATGCTCACCGTAAGCTTCGATAAGCATTCGATGCGATTCTACAGCAGTTTTCTTCAAATGGTAACAGAAAATCAATACTGTCCGCAAATCGTAGTTTCCAGGCACAAAATTCGACATGTTCAATGCTATTACAAACTATACTGTTGTATGAAACTTGTATTGTTGTGAGTTGAAAATCTTTGTCAGATGTCAGAACAAGGAAACGGCGTCAATGGCGCTGTCTGACGGCAACTACATTGATAGCTATGGCCATCTATTGGTAAATTCCGATTTCATATTTACATACCTGGTATAATAAAAAGTAATTTGTATAATAATCGATGATTTGTATAATAATCGATGATTATGTGTAATAAAATGTAATATATATAATAAATATATAATAATTGCAATAGTCAAGCAATCCAGCTCTTTTACTCTATATTGATTTACCCAACAAACAAAAATGGATTGAAAAATGGATTCAGATTTTCAAAAATATAGATTCATGAATATTAAAATGAATCCTTTTCAATCCTGAATGCATTTTTATTTCATTTATAGGAATTGCATAGAGCATATCTCTATGCCTTTCAATCTAAAAATAATATTAGCATTTTCTGTGCATCGTGAATACTGTTTAATTCAGAATTGTGAATAGAAAGTATAATTTTTTAATATCAGTTAAATTAAAAAATAATATCAATAATTTCTGTGCAATGTGAATACTGCTCAATTCAATATTCCGAATATGAAATGCAGTTTTTTAATCTAAATTGAATAAAAAAAGTTTTTATTTGTGAACCATAAATGCTACTTAAATTATTATTCAAAATTATAAATAGGAAGTTTTTCATTTTAATCCAAGTAAGTTAAAAAAAATAACGTAAAAATAATTGAGCTATGTTCTTTTGTTTCTCTTTGATTAGAAATGAAATGAATGATCGTTGTGAACACTCGCAACCAAGTCGAACACAGCCCAAATATTAGGCTAATCATGGTGCGCGAGGTCGGCAAGCGAGATTAAATTATCCGGCACCCAATATTGTCTCATAAGCAATTACACCAATGTTACTTTGATTTTAAGCAAGGCTTAAAACTTTCTTTGTCTCTGTCTCTTTTTCGGCTTTTGAAACGAGACAGAGAGAGTTTTAAATCTCGCTTAAAGTCAAAGTAACATTGATGCAACTAGGCCATAGTAATATAACTTGTTTGTACTTTATTATATCTGTTAAATGATGATGTTTTTATTATATCTGTTAAATGACGTTTTTATTATATCTGTTAAATGATGTTTTTATTATATCTGTTAAATGATAGTTTTATTATATTTATAATTATATTTATAATTTCATTACTAATTTAGCTGGTTGTAATTGAAGTAAAGAATGAATAACACATTTACAATTGAAGAAGTGATATAACGTAGAAGATTCATAATCCAGAGATTCCAGGTTCGAATCCTACTAAGGTGCGATTTTAATTTAAAAACCAATTTTTAAAAATCGATTTAAAATAGTTAATTTCAGATATAATTATTATAAGTATTTTAAGAATAAAATTTGTTGTAACCCTTAAATATGAATATTTTTTTTTCGAATATTAAACTAATGTCAGCTCGGATTCAATCCAGTTTAATTCATTCAATCCATTTTTATGGATTTAAAATACGCATTAAAAAAATTTTAATCCATTTTAATCCATTCCCGTTTGCTGGATAATTCATTAGAGCTTATAGAATTTCTATAGTTTAATATATTGATCTTGAGTAAGAAATTGATGTTATTTTTGTTGGTATTTACGGGAGTTGGTATTATAATATGAAATATTTGTACAGTCAAACCTCTGTAAAGTTAATCTTCGTTTTTATTTTAGCTTTCATCGTGTCTTAATCTCCCATATATCTCCCATAGTAATAAAGCACATATCTCATATGTGCGCATTTGTTTACATTTACGGAGATCGATCGATCTCGACAAGTTACTTTTATAGAGGTTCGACTGTATGCACACTTCGCAGAACTCTCTGTTAATTACGGTTAAAATTAGTTCAATCTATATAATTTTATCTATGGTTGACACTAAAAAGTTCATTTTTTTTAGCGTTGACGGGTCACGATTAAAAGTTTATTTTCTGAGCCTGAGGATTGCACTAGAACTGAATTGAACTAGTGCAATCTAGAAGTGACGAGTGTAAGTGTACAAACAAGGAGTAAAAAACGTTTTAGTGCAAGATGAAAATAACGTCCCATATTTACATAGAAGTATCAGATTCGTGTGATGAAAATGAATGCAATTCCATTTAAAAAAATTCTTAATTAAAAATAATGATGTTTTTATATGTAGCTTGCTATTATTTATATATATTTATCATTTTATTACTCGTAAATTTTCGTATAATTATTTAGAATATGTCACCTTCAATTTTAACAAAATTATGCTCATTTGTCGTATTTTTGCATGAAACGAAAGAATTTAGCAGTAAAATGTCATGCCTAGTCCTGCGAACTGAGATATTATTAAGCGTTATAATTGATGACATTGTGATTAGGAAATCACCTACTTAATGCAGTACTATGTACACGTATTTTAGTCTGTATTTATTTAGAATCGTTACTTCACCTCCGATTTTAATGAAATTAGGCTCATTCAATGCATTTTTATTCAAAACGAAAGCCTGCTCTGTTCTTGCTATGTGCGAAAATTTATAAATTCCTAATGATGAAAGGAAGAATATAATAAACAAACATTAATATATCGCTATATAAGCAAGTTAGCAAAAAACGTATGCACATGTATTGGGTTGTCCGGAAAGTTCGTACTTTTGAAGGAAAATTGAAACGCAAAAGATTAAAATTTTACAATAGTATACATTTATTAAATTATATAGGTGCCATTCTGTTCTACAACCTTTCTCCATCTTTCAGACAACTTGAAAATTCCTGAATCTCTCAGGTTTTTCAGCGAAAAACTTTTCTAAGTGATTTTTTACCAAAGAGTTGATGCTTTTTCCATTAAGGGAATTTTGTAATGATCGAAATAGGTGTAAATCAGAGGGCGCGAGGTTTGGTGAATATGGTGGATGGGGTAGAACATCCTAATTGAGATCCAACAACTTTTGTCGAGTTATCAAAGATATATCAGATGTACAACTTTGTTTCCGCCGTTTTTTTTCCGAAATTCGAGGCTTTATTATAAAAAACTGATTATACATTTATGATTCAAAGTCCATCGCTGGCCACTACTTTCTCCCATCTTTCAGGGTAGCGTACGAATCCCGCGTCGAAAAAACTGGTCATCTTTTGAAGCTATCCACGAATCGATCCAATTTTTTACTTCTTCATAACGTGTGCACGAAGTGCTGGTCAGCCAGGCCGTGTGCCATTGATCGAAACAAGTGATAGTCAGAGGGAGCAACGTCTGGAGAATACGGCAGGTGGGGTAGGACTTCCCATTTCAACGTTTCCAAGTATGTCTTTCGCCACTTTCGCAACATGGGGTCGAGCATTGTCATGCTGCAAAATCACTTTATCGTGTCTCTCGTTGTATTGCGGCCGTTTGTCTTTCAATGCTCGGCTCAAACGCATCAATTGTGTTCGATACCGATCGCCTGTGATTGTTTCAGTCGGTTTTAATAGTTCATAATACACTACGCCGAGCTGGTCCCACCAAATACAGAGCATGACCTTGGATGTCAAAATCATCGTTCTTGAAGCGTTGAAACCACTCACGACACGTTCTTTCACTAATAGCGGCCTCACCATAAATATTTGAGAGCATTCGATAAGCCTCAGCCGTAGATTTCTTCATATTGAAAAAAAAATTAAAACCTCCTACAAATGACGAGAATTTGGCTCGTAAACTGACATTTTCAATCGAGAATAACTTTATGATGCAGACACAAATCGACTAATGTTTCTATCTTATGTTGATAGATGCCCAAGTTTATTGTATGACGTCTATGATCTATTTATTTCGACTACCACTTACCGCTAAAGCCACCTATAGGAAAACGGCGGAAGCAAAGTTGTACACCTAATATGAAGTCGCGCATTGTCCTGATGAAATACGACACCCTTCCGATTCGCTATTTCTGGACGTTTTTGTTCAATTGCTGTCTTCAATTCGTTTAATTGGGAACAATACTTCTCTGAATTTATGGTCTCGTTGTTTGGTAAAAGTTCATAATACAGGATCCCTTTCCAATTCCACCAGACATAGAGCATGACCTTTTTTGGATGAAGACTGACTTTTGGGGCTAAAGATGGTTCATTCTGTTTTCCTCAAAATCTTTTTCGCTCAACATTATTGTAAATGATCCATTTTTCATCCCCCGTCACTACTTGCTTCAAAAATGGTGTCTCCTCGTTGCGTTTATAGAGCGAGTTGCAAATGGAAATGTGATCCATCAGATTTTTCTCCGTAAATCGTGGAGAACCCATCCATCAAAATGGTTTATGTAGCCAAGCTTCACAAAATGCTCGTGGATGATGGATTTTGACATATTCAACATTTCTGCTAATTTATGTCGTATAGCGTGGGTTATTCTCAATCAGTATTTTAATCTGATCTTCATCTGTGGTGGAGGGCCTACCTGCGTTCTTGATCTTCAAGGTTGAAATCATCAGCTTTAAGCCTAGCACACCACTTCTGCACAATTCTTTCAGCTACAGCACCTTCGCCATAAACAGCGCATATCTTGTTTGCCGCTTGTGTGGCATTTTTTGCCTTTCCGGTAAAAGAAAAGCATTAAATGCCTAAAATGCACTTTGTTTTCTTCCATATTCAAAGGCGTATAAAATTGACAAAAATTAACGTATCGTAACCAAATTTTTTTCCAAGTATGCCTAAAGTACCATCTTTTACGATATGTACGCATGTTATTTGTTTTCAATCGTTCTGATATAATCAGACCTGTCCTTACGCTACCAAAAATCGGCACGAACTTTCCGGAATAACCCAATAGTATGAAAATGTGATAGAAGCACATGCTTTTATCGCGATATTTCGCAGCTGACAGATTTTTTAACTTCAATAGTTCACTAATATCTCAATTCGGGACTAGGCGCATTTTATTGCCAGATTCTTTCGTTTTAAAATGTGCCAAGTATATACGCAGAACATTATTTTACTGAAATTGAAAGTGAAGGGTGTCTTCTAAATAAATTACCAATTCTCGCACTATAAGGTCTGTTTTCTGTGGCTGAACTAGTGTACACTAATGCTTGTACTGCTTGCACTGACTCCTGGGTATCAATCATGAAATTTTATTCCTAGGATGGAAAGTGAAAATTTTTACCATTGAAATTAAATAGGGTTTTCTCTTGAGATATACTGAGTGTAACTTCGCACTACACCAGTTGCGTGAAAGTGTTGCATCAGTGCTGCACTACACAAGTGTATATACATCATGATGTACACTACTTCATGCTACTATCGTGTTTAATTCTGCCGTCGGTTGATTTCCATTTTCAAACTTTAATGTCGTCACACTTGCTCTACATCATCTTTTTGAGATCGCGTAGCAAAACCCCACTTCGTGCATAAAATGTGCACTACACTATAGCCACGGAAACACATTATACTGAATGAGTTTGCTTATCACCAGCCAAGGAAACACGCTACATTGAGTGTTGCATTGGTAGGCGATAATGCAGCCAAAAGAAAACGCTATAAGGATCGACAGAAGTGACGGGCCAAGTCCGAATTGAATTTGGAGACACATGATAGGATCTTGAAGCTTTGGATTCAGGGCTGCCAACATCAAATAATATAATCTCCATCTTATGTGGTTATGTATTCATGTACGTACGAACACTAATATGATTCCTGTCGAGAACGAACGAGACAGCGAAAGAAAACGAGAGTTCGACGTTCTCACTTTATCATTGTACAAACGACCAAAGACCGAAAATGCTTTCTCAGCAATCTCGGTATATATCAATATAAGGACATTCGAGATAACATACAAGTTTTAATAAATTTTAGTAATTATATACTTTTCCCATTAATGTATAATAGCAAAATTGATTTCAAAACGCGATAGTTTACAAGATATTAATTATTTACAATACAATTTTCCATGCGCGTTAAATACGTTCGTAAACTCGTTCATAAACACAATATGTAAGAATGTTGCGTAGTCGTGTGCATAAGGTGCGAGAGCAATAAACTGAAGATTCCATGTTCAAATGCTACGTTCTTTTTTCTTTTTTTTTTCAAAATTTTTTCTAAAATAAAATTAATAAATATATAAGGCGAACATATTTTTATATAATTATTGAATTTATGTGTGCATTTTAAAAGTTTTAAACCAACAACCAAAATATAGACAAACAAAAACAAAATATAATCAACCGTTAGAATGAATATAAATAAAATTACTGAAGTTATATATATCAGAGGTTGAACACAATATAAATAAACACATTATAAATAAATTAAATTTTCATTATGAGTAGTAAAAAATTCAAATTCAAAAAATTCAAAACTACTTCTTTATTCAAATGTAAAAAAAATGGAATCATGAGTTACAGTTTTTATAATTACGTTATATAAGCGATTAATGTACCTTAACCAAAATTGAATCATATACATCTATGAATGAAGTTGGATGAAGAAGTACATCTATGTGTACATATAAAAAAAATTAATTATAAGAAAATTCAATTTGATAACAGATTTTATGAAAAGATTATATTCGAATAGATCAAACAATAAAAATGCTTCGTGTCAGTAATTTTAAATTTAAAGCTTTTAATGTTTTAGTAAAAGTAGAAGAGAGAGAGAGAGAGAGAGAGAGAGAGAGAGAGAGAGAGAGAAGAAGAGAGAGAGAGAGAGAA
>NW_012130066.1:13540592-13544318 GCF_000143395.1 Atta cephalotes | reverse complement strand
GGTGTGTGTGTGTGTGTGTGTGTGTGTGTGTGTGTGTGTGTGTGTGGGATTAGGAAAAAAGTGCACACAGACGTTAGGGTGCGGGGAGGGGATGTTGTTACAGAGAGGAGAGGAAAAAGCGTGATACTGGGGGAAGGGGTTTGTTCCTTCTCTTTCTCCAACCTATTATTTTTTTTCTCCCATCCGTTGCGGTTCTTTCATGCTTTCTCTTTCTCCCGTTGTGTTCTCTTTTTTTTTTAAGATTTAATTTTATTAAATAGATATGAAATATGAATATTTAGCAATTATAATAATATTTTTATTAATGTAATTAAAAAAGGATTAAGTTTTCTTATCAACTAGTTTAATACTCATTGAATCATATTACTAAATCATTATTATTACTAATTCTTAACTACAAGAAAAGAAAAAGGAAAGAAATTAAAACATAATATATATTTTTAAAATCTCGTATTTTATTTTTAAACTTGATTTCTTTTTGGCATTACAATTACCAATTGTATATTTTAAATACATTCTATAACGCACAATTCTTAACATGATTTCCACATCGCACAGTGTTAGTAATATTCAGATCTCGTAAAGAATCTATATCTTCGTAATCAGCATTGAGGGTCTCAGTGATCAAGTTGTCGCTATCGAGTATATTAGCTAGCCATTGGCGTTTTTCCCTTAACGTACGAGAGATTTATTATCATCATTTTTTTCCGTACCAATTACAGCCATCGTAATCAGGCATTTCACCATACTGTACGGTATCATCTCGTCTTCCCATTGTAATCCATGGTGATAAGCACTCAATCAGAAAGCGCAATACTTTTCTGATTTTGTCAAGAAATTTCATGACATGGGACATGTAATAAGAGAAAATGGCTCCTTTTCTCAACATCGCTACTTCCTTCACGATAAATTTCTTTTTAACGATAAATCCTTGATTCATGAACATTGATATGGTCATGGTGAATGACTTTTCGAGACTGTGCTCGAGTGCAAAAATCTTGGCTTTTTTCATTATCCATTTTCCATTATCTATTATATTGAAAAGAGGAGAGAGGTTATTTTTGATAACGATAATTTACGTAATCTTGCATACTACGTTGGACAATGAACTGTATTCGATCACGCGGTATGATCATGTATGATAAGACAATAGGCGGTAGTATTCACTGGTACATTTTCTTTGAATTCAAATTCTAATCGCACATTCACGATGCCACTCTTGTCGGACTCGTTTTGTCGCGAGCCGTCAATGATTACTAAAGGAAAGAGATTTCTAAAAGAATCTGTCCTGAATAACATTTCACTACTTTTTTTTGAAATTTGATAGTAAAATGTACGAAAACGTACAAACATATCATACACAATAGCAGTTCTGCGTTTGTGAAGTCCAGATTCAGATCATCGTATGGAAAAAATTCAGAGTTCAGATGGAGTTTTACGTTGGTTAATTTACAATTGTCGAGGTAAGTTTTATGTGTTACCATGTTATTTTTTCTATAGTCTGTAGAGCAAAGATGACGTTTTGCGGCTTCTCGAGCTGAGCCGTCTTGATAGCCCACGAGTGTTTCGTTGTGCTCGGCAATAGAAGATACTCGTACAGAATGGAAACATATTCAGATATCGTTCGCTTTTCAAGGCACGCAGTATAGATAGTTTATTGACTTCATTCAACATAATGTAAGGCATTGGCCTATACTTGAACAATTCAAGTTTCGGCTCTATCGCTGGATCTCCCATAATGCAACTGTTGTCGTTGCGTATCAAAATCAATTCATGACGCATATAGATATGATGCCATCACATTCTGCTATCGGTAATATTCGTTTTTTCTTCTTCTTCGTTTTCAAGCCCATACCAATTTTCGTTTTGACTTTCATAATTGCTCAAACAGTTGTGGCAGCAGCTCTCTCTGTCTCCAAGAGTCGAATCTTTCATGGTAATCCGTGAGTATTTTGTCGTTTTGCGTTTCCGCGAGTATTTTGTCAGTTACATGTCGTTTCGTGAGATTTTGATCTTTGCTTCGCGAATAAGCTATGTCGTGACACGACACGCTGCGTCCAACGGATTAATGTCTCGATCGTCTCTAGCCAATCGTTTTTCTAAATGCGTACTTGGACTTTAAAATTGATACCATATTCGGGGATATGTAACTCGATCGGAAGTGTGTTTATTACGTGATTAAAAAATCGCAACCCTTTTTTGACGTTCGCTAATTTTTTATAAATGGCGCTGGACCGATATGCAACCGATGACTGGGCAAATTATAATGTTTCAAGCACTGACAGTGTTGCTGAATCTTTGAATCAGCCTTTATATGCTTGGCTAATCTGTCCCACAGTTGATCTACGTAATTCCTTAACTCTCGTAGTAAAATAATTTTCGGTATATATTCCAACTCTTTGGCGATTAAACTATGTACATCACAGTTGACATGATAAGAAGTATTTTGAATACTGACCGATATCACTTGATCTTCTATAAATAGATCTTTTTTCGATCCGTTTTTCAATTTGTATCAGTGTTGTGAAGAGAGAAGATATGAAGTTCGTGCGACACAATCACAAACGGTCAAAGTGACTAATGTCGACAATAAAGTACAGACTAAGAAAAAGAAGTACGCATGGAAACATGCTACCAATTTTTATACGCGGTGTCCATCGAACTGTAATAAAACAAACATGTTGATAAGTTTGCTGGAACGTCCATATGGTTACGCTTCGAGAACGTGTATGTGTACTCGAAGTCGTTGCAACAACGAAAATATCGATATTTGGAGAATTTACATCGATTGAAGAAATCGGTTATTTTATATTTTCCAATAATAGCGATGTAATTCCACATAGCGATGTAATAAATGAAGTGCTTCCAAATTCCATTTTTGTCTTCGTTGATGTGACATGCGACAAACAAGATGCGATTAGAGAATACTTTGCGATGGGATCCGTCACGCGGATGCTTCTGTGTTAAATGCTACCAAAGAATGTCATACGTGATAATGCAAATTTGTTGATCTGTTCAAACAGGATGATACCAACCTGAATCATGTATACAATGACTACGTAAACACCAACATGTCTTAGGAGGATTTCTGCGAACTGTCGTTGCTGTTGCAACAAAAGTATGGATTCGTAGTAATAGATAAAGACAGCGCATTTACGAATGATACAGAAAAGGATTTAATGAATTCGCGATACCTTAATGTGATTAGTCGTTGTTGATACGTCGACTACGAAATGTCCTCCTCCAAGTGCAATATGGATAATAAAACAAGCTCAAGAATTGCGAGAGGATAGCGAAATTGCAAAAATGAGTGATTTGATTCGTAAAAAGTATTATGCTTTAAAAACTGATAAAATAGAGGAAGATATATAGCGTTGGAGAAACACTTTAAACCCGTAGAATCTTTAAAATCGTAGAATCTTTAAAACAGATTGTCGAAAATATTGTTGATGAAGAACTCAACCGATTAAGAAAGAAGTTAATGTTGTGATGGATACAAACCAGAAGAAAATGAAAAGGATGATGAACATGATAATGATGATGATGATGATGATGATGATGATGATGATGATGATGATGATGATGATGATGATAATGATGATGATGATGATGATGATGATGATGATGATGATGATGATGATGATGATGATGATGATGATGATGATGATGATGATGATGATGATGATGATGATGATGATGATGATGTATGTATGTATGTAAGTGATG
>NW_012130066.1:13538577-13540572 GCF_000143395.1 Atta cephalotes | reverse complement strand
CGTCNCGCTACGTACGTACGTACGTCGTACGTAGTAGACGAGAGAGAGAGAGAGAGAGAGAGANANANAANAGAGAGAGAGAGAGAGAGAAATAATATAAATTTTACAATGAAAATAAATTCATCAGATGGAATGCTCATTTTCTTTTCAATATAATAATTCTAGTCCTGATTTTTATACTTTGTGTTGCAATAAAGCGTCGTGTGTCTTCCTACAATGACACAGTGCAAGACAGTGATCATGTCAATTATCCTTGTCGAATAACAAAGATGTAATGATATACTGTATCACACCGTGTATCTACTCAAGATTTGGTATGAAAATCCTTTCTGGCCTTTTATAGCAGAAAGCAATAAGGAATAAGACTAACAACGCCATTGCGAATTGTGAATTTTGTATATGCACATCTTTGCGTATATGTAAATGTTATTTTATAACTACGCATACATTGTAAATACATATGTATAAAAAATACATATGTATAAAAAAAATATTCTATCAACAAATTAATGTTTCTTGTAATAAATTAATAGTAGCAATATGATATATCTAATATTAATATTTTCAAATATGATCAATTAAGTGCGATATAATCATATAAGCATATAATCGAGCTTTAAAGGAAATTATAATTATAGAGTATTAAATATTTATTTTAAAAGAATAAATAGACGTTTCACATCTTTCTACAGCAAATAAATTATTTTTTCATGATTTTCCTCCGAATATATAATATTAAAATATTATAATATATTCAAATATATTAAAATATTGATATTTTAAATATTCTTTATTTGTCTTTACAAAAAATTAATGATTTTGTATATACTAATACAAATTAATAAAACATCATAAAAGAATTTGTATAATTAACATGACTATTGAATTATTAATTTTTTAATCGAATTAAAATTTCTATCAGACAGATTAAACATCAATTCTTACAACTAGTCATTTAATTTACAAATCTACATATTTAATAATCAGTATTTGTAGTAATAATTATTTATTGTATATTACACAGTTATATTAAGAGAGACCATTACGCTAGCACTTTTTTTAAAATTTATAATGAAAGCGCAATATAAAAAGTGTTTTCTTCATTGACTTTGTAATAAATAACGAATTGAAAACGTAAAAATTAATTAACTTTAATCTCTCAGCACAGAATATTTATAAAATATTTTATAAATACTCTGTACTGGCTGGACTAGTCGAATAAACTATTAAAATAAATATTAATATTAAAATAATAATAAAATTATTCTCTCTTTCTCTTTTTCTCCTTAAGTTTGATATAAAAATATAAATAAATATTTTATATAACGTAATAAAATTTTAAGATTAAATAAACTCTTTACCTCCGGTTGCATCAACATTAATTTAATTTTAAGCGAAGCTTAAAACTCTTTTTGTTTCTGTCTCTTTTCGGTTTTAAAACGAGACAGAGAGAGTTTTAAGTTTCGTTTAAAATCAAAGAAATGTTGGTATAACCGGACTTTAATGTGCATTAAATAAAAGAAAAAAATATTTTTAATTAAAACCTGTTTTAATAATTTTGTTGTATGTTTGTGATGCTGGTGTCATCTTGTATGAAAGGCTCGCTCGCCAAGGCGGCGTGTAATAACAACGACTTTCTTTGTTATAACAATTCGAAATTTATTGTTGAGTCGAATTAAGGTTTGTTCGAAGCGGGCGGTAAGCGATGCTCGATAATTCGATAATTGATGATACAATGCGCAGATAATTCTCACTTGGCACGACATCGAGTAATTTCTCACAGTCGTTCGAAAGAAAATATATTGCGAGCAATAACGAGATCGGCAAATCTTTCCGGAAACGCAGGCAATTCTCGCGCGCTGAAACCCTCGCGGTACGTGTATACGGTAACATTACGTGAATTGAATATATAAGGGGTTTCTGGATCACTATGTGTTAGTGCGTATATGCGGTGTGTGTGTGTGTGTGTGTGTGTGTGTGTGTGTGTGTGTGTGG
>NW_012130066.1:13531895-13534193 GCF_000143395.1 Atta cephalotes | reverse complement strand
TGATGATGATGATGATGATGATGTGATGATGATGATGATGATGATGATGATGATGATGATGATGATGATGATGATGATGATGATGATGATGATGATGATGATGATGATGATGATGATGATGTGATGATGATGATGATGATGATGATGATGATGATGATGTGATGATGATGATGATGATGATGATGGCGATAGTTTCAGAATGATTAATTCATGTCAATTAACACTGTCGTCTAAAAAAAAGCAACGTATACAAGAATCAAATATTACGTCGGATTCCAATTATGCGTCACCTGAATCATACAAATTATCATACGAATGTTTACACGTTCCATCAGTCGAAGACGTTTATGAAACGCCCAATGAGCCGTTTGAAAGTTAGTTAAACAATCATTGCAAACGCGACCAGTTCGTGAAGAGTTGCATAATCAATTGAGACCACTTGGACAAAAATACATAAATATGCTTCTCGGTGGTGACAGAGAAAAGATGATCGATCACATTTATGGCGTATACTTCAGTGAGAACGGTACTCGGATAAACAGATTCGATATAGACACGAATGATTTTGTGATTGTAGATGGAATAAAATACAAAGGTACGCCTGGGTTGTATGAATTAATTTTCAAAAGCATTCCTGACGACACCATTTACAGAGAATGATAAGCATATAAAAGTATATTATTAGCAACAAATACTCATAGACGCAGTCATAAAGCGGATAATCCAATATTAGGTAATAAAGGATACAAATATAAGAATATAATAGCACCTTTGGTATCGGATATACCATACGCCGAAAACTAAATAACAAGTCAGGTTAAAATGTTGGAAAAGATGTAATATCACACTATGATCCTAAATGACATATATTCTAAATGAAATAAAACCGATTATGTTCATTAGGACTATTCTAACGATCTAGTGGAAGCAATCTCCGATTGCTTGAGGCGATCAGGCAGATCACAATGCCCACGATAACGAAATCTTATCTATTATCGAGAAGCTTCGTGAAGCTGACTTGATTATACAATAAATTGAAACGAGGATACGCAATCATTTTTAGTCGACATCGAAATACCAACTAACAACGTTTACGTCAGATCTTTGTAATATTTTGCGCATTATACCATGATAAAAAAATAAAACATATCTGAGAAGAAAAATCTCGAAAAATGGCAACTAGTGGAAGAACTTCATGCTCTGGCGAGAAAATTTTTCCATGCAGACGCGTCATAGTTTACGGATACGATGATCTGGCAGGCTGATGTGATTGAGATGCACCCTTATACACGATTCAACAAAGGTTAGCAATACATTCTCACCGTTATCGATGTGTTGAGTAAGTACGCATAGGTCGTATCGTTTAAAACAAAAAATGGAATTGAGATGGCTACAGCAATCGCAAAAATAATTTGAGACGATGAAAGATGTCCAAAAAATTTGCAAACCAATATGGGAAAAGAATTTTACAAACGTCATTTTAATGCAAACGTACAAATATTCTTGAAAAAATACAACATAAATCATTATTCAACATATTCCGTAATGAAGGCATCAGTCGTCGAACGATTCAATCGTATGTTGAAAAACGATATGTGGAAATAATTTATGCACAATAGAAATTATAAACGGATTGACTTGCCGCGTCTAGTGTCGGAGTACAATGCACGAAAGCATCGAACTGTCAGTATGCGACCTATCGATGTGACTCCTACGATCGCCAATAAACTCTTAAACACTGTGTACAGTAGCATAAAAATCGTCGCACTCCCGCGATTCAAAGTTGGTGACTCGGTACGTGTGAGTAAATTCAAGACGATCTTTGGGAAAAATTACACCCCAAATGAGACTACGGAGGTGTTTAGAATCATCAAAGTACAGAGAACTAATCCTGTCATATATCTTTTGGAAGATTATCGCGGAAAACTGATCACTGGAGGATTTTATGAATATTCTATGAGTTGCATCGCATTGTTAATCCCGACATATATCTAGTTGAAAAGGTGTTGCATAAAAAAGGAGACAAGGTTTATGTGATAGCTAGGATTTGATAATTCATGCAACTCTTGGATACACAAGGATGTGTTATAAAAAAAAAATAAAATTTATTACAAATTGTTTAATTATTTTTTCTCTATGTAAATATAAATATTAAATATAAATATATTACACATATTATATTATACGTACACACGTACTGTACATATATACATATATACATACATATATACATTCACATACGTTCATACATACGTTTATACATATGTACATAGTTACATGCTACATATAATACTATAC
>NW_012130066.1:13488702-13530800 GCF_000143395.1 Atta cephalotes | reverse complement strand
TAATATATATATATATATATATATATATATATACATACTACATACAAATTTATGTATACCGGTATTAATGTCCCCATGGCAGCGTGTCGGTGGAACTTGGCATGATATATCGCTTATCATCGCGCGGACTTAGAGCGATTTTTGTTTCCGAAATCATGTGCCTTGTGCAATTTTGATTTAATGCACGACTGCCACGACATTTCGATTGCGTCGTTCAAGCATCGAATGTAATCCTTGAATATTATGGCTCTTGACACTCTTTGCCTTTTTTATGTCCTTCTTTCCTTGAACACGTAAAGTACATTTTCGTACTCTAAGCCCAACAAATTCAATCATGAAGGCATCATTGTTCTCGTCTTTTATGAGACCAGGAAGACCTTTTTATTTGCGGAATGTTGTATGGATAGAATAATCGCTCGTATCAAATCAATTTATATCATGTTTCATAATATTATATACATCGTCACATTCCACGTGATATATGAGACTGTCAGTATCAATATACATAATTTTGCATTTATCGCGAAACAGCGATGCCATGTACTCATAGTGAAAAATCATACAAACATGTTTCAGATATATCGAGGATGCACATACCTACGTATATCAGTTTGCTGAATTTCACCTCGAGTTTGCGCATTTTTATTGCAACCAGATTCTCCGAAAAGATGCTACGAGTATGAAAATTCGGTTTCGCGATCATTGCCTCTGCATCGTATCTCCCATTCCAACCCATTATTCAACCCATCGTATCTCCCATTCCAACGCATTAAAAGTCGCACGTCGACGTGATTCACACATTCTTCATGGTCTTGTCAAAAACCGCGTTGTTCATTAGTTTGCATAAATTTTTCTCGAACTCATTGTTCGCGCGAGTTCTAAAATTTGTGTTTAGTTCGATATATTCACGAAGCCATGAAGATTGCGCAAATTATAATATACGATGGATCTTTGTGATGGGGAGATCGTGGCAAGTACATTGATAGATTACAATAATGAATCACGCAGCGTTTTTTATCATGTAACGTAGCGAGGTGCTTGTTTTCTCGCTTGCCGGATGGTTTCTCGGGCAAAACGGTAGGTCCGCATGAACGTCATGATGTTGTGGATATTCCAAGTTCATCTCGAGAATATAACTGTCGAGGAATCTAACGCGACATCATAACGTTAAAATTTTTTATATCATCAACTCATCGAAAATCGGCGTATGGCAATGGTTGACACATTGCTCAACCGTATAAGTTGTTAACGTCGAAATACATAAGATACATCAATGGTTTCGATGGGTCGTACTGCATGCATTTGTTGTTGGCCTGCGCGTACCTGTTGGAACACTGACTTAGACCTTATATCGCGCTCGACAAACATGACTATGTCGATGTTTGTGAGCAGTTCAAATTTTACACTGGTATGTTTTAACATGACATCTCACGTGAAGCGGTAAAGTGTAATAGTACGCGAGGTCGAGCCCGTAACTCGCGACGGTTACGGGCGTATTCGGCGAACTGTTGCGGAAATTCTCGGTCAACAATAAAACATTTGTTTTTAGACAGGTTTAAATACTATATTTACCGAATGTTTGAATGAAGAACTGCCGCCACACGCTGACGGCATGCGCTCTCAGATATTGTGTCATCCGTTAAAGAACTATAAAAAGAATTACACGTTAAAAAGAATTAGTAATTCGGTTTCCTACAACTTTTCGATGCAGTAAATAAAAAAAGTCAATGTACTCATTTGGAAATATACTTTTTCGCGTGAGCAGATCGAAATCCTCCGCGCTGAGATTAAGAAATTCTGACTGTGTAATTTTCAATTTATTTTTATCGAGATACGATGCCAATTTTTTAAACTTGATGCGAAAAATTTACAAGAATCTATAAAACGTAATTTTACATAAGTTTTCTTCTGTTCATTTTTAGTACTGTCAACATATTTTATAAAAAAAATATATTTTTTTTAGTTATAGGAAGTATGTCTATACGTTCTTCGTGGTGGCTATTTCTTTGATAAAATGTGAGTCCCGATAAATTATGGAAAATTATGGGTATGCAGTGTAAATCTTTGTAATTCAAGTTACAATTCGAATGCGCGGAGGCCTCTAAATCACGCCGTCAAGTGGCAATGATCGCGTACCTGTGTGTCATCAGGCGCGAACAATTTTCCACACATGGCAGTGCATAGTGCTGTCAAATTTTTATTAATCATCTCGCATAAAATCTGCCATGGGAACATTAGTAGATAAGATAGTATTTATTTTATGCGCTAGATTTTGGAGTTCCTCGATGAAACATATAATACAATTATTATCGTGATGAAAATAATATTTCGATAGCGAATTGTCATACGAACAATGCGCATTCATACATATACATTCATACATACGAGTACATACGAGACATACACGCGTATATGCGTACATACGTACATGATTCGTGATATGGCAAAAAAAATAAAAGTATTGTTATTTATCTAAACGGAGTACGAGTGAATAGAAATATAGGATGAATGAATGGATGGATGGATGAATGGATGGGAAGTAAAGAAAATACATATACAGTGATGTGAACGAAAAAATTTTTTTATTCACATGTTATTATTGTACATCATTTCTTTTTTTTGTACATATTAAAAACTAAAGTCAATAACTCGCAATCGACGAGCTGATGTCTATTAAAGATGTTGCTATCGCATATTGTGTCTTCGGAGGTGATATTGAAGAATCGCATACACTTGACATCGATCGTATCGATGATTCGGTCTGATCGTTTGAACATCACATTGATACATCAAATTCAAACACGTTGTAGCGTCGTTTCAGTCATCGTAATGCGGACGAAGAATCAAGCGTAACATCGTTCAGCGTACAAACGCTGACAGTTAGCAGTCCAACGCTTATAAAATTGTTCTTGTATTCATTTTGTTCTTTCACAGCATCTTGTAAATATTCCATCGCTGCTCGTAGAGATCCTTCCATATTTCGAGAGACAGTTCCTGTCCGCGATCTCCACGTAACTCGGATCAGCATTGATTCCAATTTCCAAATACTAATAGCCAGATCGTAACATCTGCTTAGTAAACACATCGAGCGATGCTCCATGCTGTGTACGTACGTAATGTTAAAAAAACGTTTCTTTTATGTATAGAACATTGAAACTTACATGTTACTGCAGTCCTTCTTCATTTCGTATGCGTTGCTGTCTTTAGCGAAGTATATTTTTTTTTTCAACTGTTCGTACAAGTGGTTCGCAAGACTGCATCCGCGTAAATTGCGTTATATATGATAAAACTTCTAGAATCGAAGAGCTTTATTGTAAAAAACTGGTAATACATTTATGATTCAAAGTATTGTCCATCGCTGGCCACTACTTTCTCCCATCTTTCGGGTAGCGTACGAATCCCGCGTCGAAAAAACTGGTCATCTTTTGAGGCTATCCACGAATCGATCCAATTTTTTATTATAAGACCGGAAATGCTGGTCAGCCAGGCCGTGCCATTGATCGAAACAAGTGATAGTCAGAGGGAGCAACGTCTGGAGAATACGGCGGGTGGGGTAGGACTTCCCATTTCAACGTTTCCAAGTATGTCTTGACTACTTTCGCAACATGGGGTCGAGCATTGTCGTGCTGCAAAATCACTTTATCGTGTCTCTCGTTGTATTGCGGCCGTTTGTCTTTCAATGCTCGGCTCAAACGCATCAATTGCGTTCGATCGCCTGTGATTGTTTCAGTCGGTTTTAATAGTTCATAATACACTACGCCGAGGTCCCACCAAGAGCATGACCTTGGACGTCAAAATCACCGTTCTTGAAGCATTGAAACCACTCACGACACGTTCTTTCACTAATAGCGGCCTCACCATAAGTAAGTATTTGAGAGCATTCGATGAGTCTCAGCCGCAGATATTTATATTGAAGCAAAAAATTAAAACCTCCCGCAAATGACGAGAATTTGGCTCGTAAACTGACATTTTCAATCGAGAATAACTTTATGATGCAGACACAAATCGACTAATGTTTCTATGGGGTTATGTTGACAGATGCCCAAGTTTATTGTATGACGTCTGTGATCTATTTATTTCAACCACCACTTACCGCTAAAGCCATCTATAGGAAAACGGCGGAAGCAAAGTTGTACACCTAATATATATATATATACTATCAAAACATCGCGACGTGTTTAATAGAAACATTGATATTTTCTAATACATACATATATATGTACATACATACATACATACATATATGTTCATACATATACATTCATATATATATATATATATATGGATACGTTCATACATATAAATACATACTACATGGGCTGAAAAGTCCCGGGTTTTCAATACGTGGCGTCACTAGAAAATGAACATGATTCATTTCGAGAGGTTCATCTGTCACTAGTTTATGTATGAAGTTTCATGACATTTCGTTCATTCATTTACAAGCTACAGTCATTTAAGTGGCGCTATTTTCGCCTTCGTTCTGTACCATCACGATTCGAATTGGTGCTCACCCACCGTATTCTCCAGACTTGGTCCCCAGTGATTATTATTTGTTCCCAAACCTCAAGCGGTGGCTCCAGGGAAAGAGATTCACATCGAATGAAGAAGTCATCGCGGAAACTGAGGCGTATTTCGAAGGCTTGGACGTTTTGTACTACAGAAAGGGCATCGAAATATTGGAAAATCGCTATACCAAGTGTATCGCCCTCGAAGGCAACTATGTTGAGAAATAAATATAACTTTGCCCAAAAAACGCTTGTTTTCATTAAAAATCCCGGGACTTTTCAGCCCATATAATACATATACGTTTATACATACGTTCATACATACATACATACATACGTATATACAAATACATTCATACATACTACCTTAATCAAAAAGTTCTCAGAATTCATTCAGAAAATTCAAAATATAAGTTTTATTCATTAAAAGTGATATTGTCCCCACGTCGACTGCAACGCATTTATGCCAGCGCTTGATCCAGCTCTCGAAACATTTCTAGAACTCTATTGATATAGCCATCAGAGCCGTCTTCGATTTTTCCATTATCTCCTTTCGGCTGTTAAAACGCGTTCCTCGTAATGGTTTTTTGACTCGATCGAACAGAAAAAAATCGCAGGGAGCCACATCAGGTGAGTTCGATGGCTATTGGTTGATATTCGTTTCGTTCTTGGTCAAAAATTCACGGATAATGATGGCATTATGCAACGGTGCGTTATCATGGTGCAAAATCCACAAGTTGTTTGCCCACAAATCTTTTCTTTTTTGGAACGAACTGCTTCACGCAAACATCTCATAACGCCCAAATAATACTCCTTATTAACTGTCTGACCTTCTGACAAAAATTCGTGATATATAATACCGTTATAATCCATGAAAACCATGAACATCGCTTTCTTTTTCGACTGAAAACGACGTGGTTTTTTTGGTCTTGGCTCATTTGAAGCTTTCCATTCACTCGCCTGATGTCTGGATTGCGTGTTGTACTCATAAACCCTCGTCTCGTCTCCAGTAATGATGCGTTTGATGAATGTTGGATCGGATTCAGCCTTGGAAATCATGTCTTTGGCGACAACGCGGTCCCTTTTTTGCATGAAATTCAGTTCCTTCGGGATCAACTTTGCAGCAACACGGCGCAAATCCAAATCATTAACTACAATGTCCTGAATGGATCCATAAGCAATGTCCTCTGCCAGCTCTCTGCTAGTTAATTTGCGGTTATTGATCAACATTTCTCTCACTTTATTGATGTTTTCATTGGTTTTCGATATCGACGGCCTGTCACTGCGTTCATCATCCTCGATGGACTCACGATTACTTTTGAAGCGTTCATATCACTCATAAACGGCTGTTTTCTTTAGAGTTTCACTGCCGAAACAGTTTCCCAACATTTCCAAAGTTTTCACACTATTGAATCCATTTTTAACGCAAAATTTAATACAAACTCATTGTTACAAATTCAACTCTATTTTTAAAATTGTAAAAAATCGAAAATACGTGCAGAGGTAGATGTACTCAAGATGGCGTAACTTTTACAAAAACTTTTACAAGCTATGGTGATAAAATTTAGTGGGAATGTCAGTGATAGATGTGGCAATCTAACCAAAAAAATAGAACTCAAATCAGCTGAACATCACCTGGTGGTAATTCCAGGAACTTTTTGATCAAGGTGGTATACATTCATATACATATACGTTCATACATATACGTTCATACATATGAGTACATGTATTACAAAGGAAGGGAAAAAAGAAATATGTAATAAATACGTTAATGTATTTTTTTTATTTAAAAAAATTCTTTTGCAACCAATTATATATTTTCAATACATTTTGTAACGTGCAATTCTTAACATGTTGTCCACATCGCATAGTATTAGCAATATCCAGATTAATTAAAGATTCCATGTCTTCGTAAACTGCATCCAAAGTTTCGACACATGCGTTCTCGCTCATCGTCTGAAAGCAAGTTTCATAGCCACTTTCATTTCTCGTATCGCTTAACGTATACGATAGCATCATGTTCAAATACAGCTGTCGTGATCAAACGTTTCGCTTCGTTGTACAGGACCATCCCGTCCTCCCATCGCAATCCATGTGATAAGCACTCAACTAGGAAGCGCAAGACTTATCGGATCTTGTCAAAAATTTTCATGACACGGGACTTCTAAAAATGTAATGTGTGAGAACGATCCCCTGTTTCAGCATCATCACTTCCTTCATGATAAATTTCTTGTTAACGATGAATTCTTGCAGATCCACGAACGTTGGCACGAGCATGTTGTTGAGAAGACTGCGGTCGATTGCGATCGAATACGTACCGTAGATTTTATACCGTCGGAGGCACTTAGGTGATTTTGTGCACAACGTTGGTCAATGGATTATACTGAATCACGCAATCGTGTATGATGAGACAATAGGCTGTTGTATTTGCGGGCCCGTTCTCCTTACATTCAAAATCTAATCGCACGTCCATGGTGTCACTCTTGACTGATTCGTTCTGTCGAGAGCAATTGATGATCATGAATGGGCCATTACTAAAAAAGTTATAAATAAATAAGTTATAAATAAATTACTAAAAAAGTTATAAATAAAGGTGAGACTTGGCTCGAGATATTTATATCCGTAATAGCCCTTGCAGAAACGCGCCTACAAGTCGTACAGAATCGCACATCTATTTTTATCAAAATCTAGATTCAAGTCACCGTATGGATAACATTCCGAACTCAGATAGAGTTTCGCATTGATTAATTTGCATCGTCGAATCGACTTATATCCTCGGACATAATGTTTTTTCGACCTGTTTGCATAGCGAAAATGACGTAGCGCAGTTTCTCGAGCTGAGTAGCCGTCTTGATGGCCCATGAATGTTTGTGCAAGCGGAAATTCGTACAGATCTCACGAGCGAAAAGCCATGCTCAGATATCGTCCACTCTCCAAAGCGCGTAGCATCGACAACTTATTTATCTCGCTCAATAACACGTGCGGCATTCGCCTGTACTTTGAATAATTCGAGCGTTGGCTCTGTTGCCGGATCTCCTGTCAATTGTTATCGTTGCGCGCTCCTATTAAAATCAACTCGAGACAAGCGTTGATCACCATGCGTTTGTAATCTTTGCATAATCCTAGCAGTCCGTAGAGCGGTACATAGAAATTAAAGTATCCAGCCGCAGTAGTCTGCGCATCCCAGCCGGCATTTCGCAGAATCACGCTTCTGTCGGATAACACTGTTACATAGTTTTTGAGCGTGCTAGTTATGCTCATGTTTCTATTCGATCAATCTCGATCAATCTCTACACCACTGAGTTTGAACGCGACGCAATTATTTCTCAATGCCACGTGAACAGGAGTCTGGACCACTTTCTTGGTTTTCTCTTGACATACAGAAAGCTTTCGTATGGCAATGTACAAATCCTGTTGTTGTATGAGTATTCTTATTTTGCTTATTTCGCACCCGAACGTTGTGTTGGCGAACGAGCTGTATGTGTGTGAGAATCTTGACGATGCGATCATTGAAAATCGACTCGTCTTTAATATTTAAGATATCAGTCATCTCAAATGTTGCGCACCGTAAATCCTAAAGATTTTAAAAATGTAACATTTGACGCGCTGAGCTTCTTCTTCTTCTGTCTGATGCAACTGGATGAGCGGGTATTATCGAGTTGTGGCGTCACTGGCCTTGTAAAGAATGTATTATCTCTCTGCGTACGCTCTATTCAGCACGAGCATCTCACGTTCACGTTATCACTATTGCCGTCATACGTGCAATCTAACGGTGATCTCTTCTCTTCGAAAATCGAGCAATCGTCCGTTCTGGTGATGCGTACCATTAGATCCGTAATGCTCCATGCGATAATCGGTAAATGATCTGCGCCGATCTTTTCGATATCTTATATCCTGGAGGCATGCTTGGCGAAAATCCGTGTATCGTGTGCGTGTTTTTGCCGTTATTGTACCGCCCGCGGTCACGTTACACTCTACGCGGATAATGTTTACATTCATTATGTTGATCGACACGTCCGATTCGTGCCATCTTCGCGACCGCAGTACCATATACGCTTCGACGAGAATCCCAGCAGCGATCCAATGCTGTTGGGCTTGTCAAAGTTTATTCTGTATGCACATTTAATCTCACATCTCATCGTGTTGTAGTTTGCGCAGAGCGTAATCGGATATTTTCCATCCCCATTATCGTATCATTGTTGTTGTTATTATCACATCAATTGTTTCAAGTGCGTCGCGGTGTGGACATTTCCATAAAATCGCGCGTTTCAAAAATTTATTTATGTCTAGCACTTCGTACCCTCGGGAATTGTAATTTCCGCGTCGTCTTTGGCGAAAAGTTTATTCGATTTGTTCACGTTCGATATCGTGTGATAAGTCTCAAAAATTACCAGACCGAGCTCGTAATTTCCGTTACTCAAATCTATGGCGGGAAAGTAGTTTGCCGCGAGGATGTTCTTTCCGCTCAGCGTCAACGACATGAAAAAGCGTTCGACTAATATTAAGATTTCACAGCACTTCATCGAGCTGTTTAAATTCACGCGCGTCTACCGTTTGTAGAAATCGCAGACACATCTGTCCAGAAGCTCGTACGTCTGATAGGCGTACTCTATCGTCGTAGCACCGTTCCCGAAATATCGTACCAGTTCCTTGGGCAGTCAAAGCTTACCGAAACTGTCAAAGTACACGACGCGGTTGTTCCTTTTCGCGTACGCTACCCAGTGAATACCAGGCCCTGTTGCATCGTCCAAATTCACGATACCGCTTCCATTTCGGTGCGCACTGCTCGTCGATAACGTGTTATGCATGAAAACGCTTCTAAAGTATGGTACGCGCATACGTCTCGCGAGCTTGTTCAATTGCTCATTGATAGTTGCGCCAGACGGTATTTTTATCGTCTTTTTGGCATTTTTTTTTCTTTGCAGCTACACCCCCATGTTTGTACGAGCCGAATACAGTCCGCGCCCGTATTTGTACGGAGCGAGATACAGTCCGCGACCCTGTTCCATTGCAGCTCTTCGAGCTGACGTCACGCGGCTTTGCTGTCGTTCGCTTTCGTTACGCTGGCCGTTCCGCCGATCAAGCGCCGATCACCCGAGCGTGCTCAACATTAGTAAAAACGGTAACGCACCTCGTTTCGCTGTTGGAAGTATTCGTTTTTTTATCGCTTTTTACCTCGTCGTCTTCTCCTGGATTTCATGCCCATGCCGATCTTGATCTTGGCTTTCATCGCTGCCTAGACGGCAGCTACGGCGACTCTTTCGCTCAGAACCGAATCTTTCGCGACGACGCGTCCTAGCGCTTTATCGACGAATACTTTATCCGTCGCGTATCTATTAGTAAGATCATTGCTCCGAGAACGCAATGTCATGTTCTCGGCACGCCGAGAAGTTCAGTGGATTTATATCCTCGTCACCTCTGGCTAGTCGCTTCGTAAACCGAGTGGCCACAAAACTGGTAGCCCGGAATAATTCGAAAGAAAGCGCGTTTATCGCTCGATTCAGCAGAGCGCCGCGTGACGCTGATATTCGCCACAGTCTTTTATCTTCGGTACGGGATCATTGATGTGCATCCGCTGCCACGGCTGATTGTAGTGCTCCTCACAGCGACGATAGGTTCGAACCTATCGTATTCGATGTAGTCATCGTACATGCGTAAGAATACGACCTTCGATATATTAGGTGTAGTAAAAAGAAATCCATTATTTTTGCATGAAATTGAATGGAAAAAAGGATTTCTTTTTACTACACCTAATATATTATAGCTGCTCGGCGCTCAAATCTCGAATATCGGAAGGATGACACAGCACGAGATATATTTTGCTACTGCGCGCCTTTAAATAGTCATTCGAGGGCATACAGCCTTAGTGTGAGCATGAATTCGTGCTGCAATCGCTAACAATATACATCACAAACTGTGATGCGAAATCGCGAATGATGGGAGGCAGTGCGGAAAAGCACAAGTACGGCGAAATGCTGCTGAGTACTATATGCGCAATCATTTGCGGCCCGTCGAATTGTAGTAAAATCAACCTTCTCATAAGCTTGCTCAAGACTCCAAACGGCATACAGGTTTTCGAGAATGTGTACGTTTACTCGAAATCACTGCAACAGCCAAAGTATCGATATCTCGAAAATTTATTTACGTCTACCGACAAAATCGGCTACTTTATGTTTTCCAATAACAGCGATGTTCGAGCGAGGTGTGTTCAAATTCTACTTTTATCTTTGATAATGTGGCATGCGATAAGCAAGATACGATGAGAGAATACTTTTCAATGGACCGCCACGCGAACGACTGCTTCTATCTCTGTCAGACATACGCGAAGATACCTAAACATCTGATACGCGACAACGCGAACTTGCTAATCCTGTTTAAACAGGATTATACTAACTTGAAACATTTACGACGATAATGTGAATACCAACATGTCATATGATGAATTTTATTTGTTGTGTCGCGACTGTTGGCAAAAAAATATGGCTTTTTAGTGATAGATAAGGATAGTGCGTTTAAAGACGGGAGATACAGAAAGGAATTTAACAAGTTCGCGATACTGTAATCATTGTACATCAGAGACGAACATAGTTGATGTGCGCGAGCGTGAAAAAATCGCGAGGGAGGTCGAGAAGACGAGCGAATCGATCCGCAAGAAACATCGCGCTCTGAAGACCGGTAGAATCGAGGAGGACATGACATTGAACAGATATTTTAAGTCTATTGTCAAACCTCTGCAGATTGTTGACAGCCTCGTGCGCATGATAAAGAGACAGTCGCGCGATGATGCAGCGTCTGCCTCCAAGCGTGAGAGAAAAGAGGAGGAGGAGAAGGAGGGAGAGAAAGCGAGCGTTCCGCGACCTCGCATAAATCCGATGATCGATTGCACGATCGTGTACAGCCGATAACCTCTGCGTATGATGATCGTACCGACGATAGAATCGTTGGAGGACGTTTTCGAAACGACGTGCGACTCGCTAACAACGAAGGTTCAAAATCGGTTGCAAAAGAAAGGACGAGAGGCGTTGCAAACCGGCTTGAGTCCACTGGGTCAAAAGTACGTCGAGACTGTCCTGAGGAAAACGCGAGATAATCAGAAGAGTGGTATAGATTATGTGTACGATGTTTACACAAGGATGGATTGATGTTTGGCAATAAACGTTCCGATGTAGATGATGTGAACAACATAATCGACGGCATATGATACGCCGGTACACCTGATTTTTATGAGTTAATTTTCAAGCGAATTGAAGATTCGGAAGACGATATGAACAAGAGCATGTGGCTGGCGACGAACGCGCATAAACACAAATAATCAATCGCAGGGCTGATTATTGAGCAACAGGGGTTACAAGTACAAATACATAATCGCGCCATTGATGTCGATCACAAGAAACCCAAGAAACAGAAGAAGAAATCTGAAAAGGAATTACCTCTCGTAATGATGAACGACAATGCGATCGATTACGTGCACGAGCCCAACGAGCTGGTGGATCGTCTACGATTGCTCGACGCTTCGCACCGAGCAGATAACAACGACAACAAGATCATCGAGGAACTTCGCAAAGCCGGTCTTATTATTATTAAATCGTATATAGACGAAACGAGCCAGTCGAGTGGTGTCAGCGAGAAAAAAAATATTTTTGTTCTGTATATTACGCGTTGAATCATCAAAAGAGATCCGACGAAAAGAGAAAAATTAGCTCTGAGAGACTTCGACTCGTCGAAGAATTGCACGCTCCGCGTGAAAGAAAAAATTTTCCGCGAAGGCACATCATAGTTCGAGAACGATTTGTGGCAGGCTGATATCATCGAGATGCGTCTATACTCAAGCTTCAACACCATTACATATTCACCGTCATCGATGTTGAATAAGTACACGTGGGCCGTACCACTCAAGAGCAAAGATGGAAGCGAGATGGCTGATGCTATCGCTGAGATAATTTGAGCGAGTGGAAGATGTCCGAAAAATTTACAAACGGATATGGGGAAGGAGTTTTATAACGCTGATGTGCAGAAAATCTTGAAAAAAACACGACGTTAATCACTATTCCACATATTTGACGTTCAGCGTCAAAGCGTCAAAGCGTCATTAGTCGAACGGTTCAATCGTATGCTCAAAAATGACATATGGAAGATGTTTACATTCAACGGCAATTACAAGTGGATCGACGAGCTGTCATGTCTCGTGTCAGATTACAACGCGCACAAGCATCGCACTATCAACATGCGACCCGCCGATGTAACTCCTACGGTCGCTGAAAGACTCTTGGACACAGTGTACAGCGCGATAAAGATCGCTGGTCCGGCAAAATTTAAAGTAGACGATTCGATAGCAAGCATAGCATTCGCGTGAGCAAGTTCAAGACGATTTTTGAGAAGGGTTACATACCAAATTGAAGGTGTTTACAATCATTAAAGTGCAGTGTTCCAATTTCGTAACTTACCTACTCGAGGATTATCGCGGAAAATTCGTCGCTCTATCTCGTGGAGCGTTCTATCTCATGGAGAAAGAAAATAAAGTGTACGTCAAGTAGCTGGGATTTGATGGATCGCACAATACAAACAATATCATTTAATAAACAAAAACAATATCATTTAATAAAATTTTGATTCGTGTATTTTTTTCTATATATAAAAATATACATATATCAATATAAGTATACAAACGTATATTTTTTTTATTACTTCCTATTCATCATCTTCGTTTTGGAATATACAAAATACATAATTATTTGTAACAACTTATGTATGAAACAGAATACATACATAGATAGCAAAATAGTAATATTATATAAATATTAAAAACACACGTAAAGTGTAAATTAAAATAATAGTAATACATAATAGTAATACGCATGATAAAATGATAAAAATATGAGATACATAAAATGTAAATTAAAATACTAATAGTATATAATACTTATATAAATGTTAAAAACCATATGTATTATATGAAAGTACAATAATCGTAATACATAATAAATGCTATTACATACTAATAATACTTGTATAAATGTAAAAAAAAGTATAAATTACAATAAGTTATACATAATAGTAACATATGCAAAGGTATCATATATAAACATATTACAAAGATATCCGTCAATGCCCCCACGATAACGTCTCCGTCGAGTCCAGTACAACGTATCGTTTGTCGTATGGATTCAAAACGATTTTCGATTTGGATATCGTATGCACCTCGTGTAATTTAGATCGATTATACATGATTGACGGCGAATTATTTCGATCTCTTCAAACACCGCGTGTATTGAACATTATCATTTGCGCTACGATGTTCTTTACACCTTTCGCCTTTTTAGTGTCCTTCTTGCCGTCTACTCTTATCACGTACATCTTAGCTCTGAAAATGCCAACAAATTCGGTCATTATCGCACTATCCTTCATCAGATACTTTCTTGTTCGCGAGAGATATGCCATACACGTTGTCTGCCAGATAATTGCTCGTGTCGAATCTATTAGGTGTACAACTTTGCTTCCGCCGTTTTTTTCCGAAATTCGAGGCTTTATTGTAAAAAACTGGTTATACATTTATGATTTAATTATGACAAAGTATTGTTCATCGCTGGCCACTACTTTCTCCCATCTTTCGGGTAGCATACGAATCCCGCGTAGAAAAAACTGGTCATCTTTTGAGGCTATCCATGAATCGATCCAATTTTTTACTTCTTCATAAGACCGGAAGTGCTGGTCAGCCAGGCCATGTGCCATTGATCGAAACAAGTGATAGTCAGAGGGAGCAACGTCTGGAGAATACGGCGGGTGGGGTAGGACTTCCCATTTCAACGTTTCCATGTATGTCTTGACCACTTTCGCAACATGGAGTCGAGCATTGTCATGCTGCAAAATCACTTTATCGTGTCTCTCGTTGTATTGCGGCCGTTTGTCTTTCAATGCTCGGCTCAAATCAATTGCGTTCGATACCAATCGCTTGTGATTGTTTCAGTCGGTTTTAACAGTTCACAATATTATACATCTACATATCCATCATACGCGGTAGCATTTTCCTTAATTATAAAATGCGTAAAATCGTAGCCAGATAAATTATGAAATACGGAATATAAAACGAATTTTTATAATTTAAGTTATAATTTGAATGCGCTGGATCGCAGTATTTACCGGCGAGATGATCACGGACTCGCGTATCGTCCGGCGCGAACGGTTTCTCGCAGATGTGAGAACGCGTCGCGCTATGGTACGCCTCCCATTGCTTTAGACAATGTTTCCATAGGCATATTGGCGGATACGATATTTTTCACGCAATGCGCAAATCGTTGAGTTGTCGCGCGAATCACGCTATACAGTCTTCATCGCGACGGAAGTGATACGATGATAATGTGTCGTCGTACGCGCATCGTACATAGTAGTCCATGCTAAATTCTTTATACTATTGATACGCATACGATCACTACGCACCTTCTCTGTTGAATTCAGTCTTGCATAGAATGCACTTCATTTCAGGTCGACGTAGAGGACCGGCATTCGTTCCCGGTTGTTATAGTTGCCGAATTCGAACCACTTGTCTCTCTCGGCAGTCGGATGGCGCAGTCGTTAATCTTCTGGCAGTCCACTTCGTGCAATTGCAATTTTTCGCATGAGCTGAAGTAATGGAGACACCTGTAAATAGAGAAACTTTTTTCCGCTATTTCTTTTTACTTTTTTTTTATTGGCTTTTCTTATTATACTTACCGGTCGTAGAAAAAACTTCTTGTTTGGAACTTCTTGTTCTTGTTCGTAGTAATTTGTGATTTCACGACACGCGACAGGTTCTTGATCCAAAGTGGCCAAGGCTGTCGAATCTTGTGAGTATAGGAAATTGACGAGCTTCTCCTTCTTGTCATCGGTGAACCGCAGAGAAAGAACCTGTCTATTTTTAATGCCAAATACATGATTGACGTGTTCAACCGTTCGAATTTAGAAATGTCTTTTAATATCATTGGAAATTCGATATCCGCGAGATTCAACATTGCAGTGTAAGGCGGGTATGATGACTCTCGCTACTCTCGTATACTTTTCAGTTGGGTACAAAGCGGCGATCACTGAGCATGTGAAACATTGTCCATCATACAAACACTGATCATCGCTCGTTTTGTCGCTGTTTCCCTATTTGTGGCACTTCGATGTAACATCCTGCACGCAGGGGATTTAGTTTGTTCATGTTAACAGTCAAGTGAGGATTCACGATAATGTCTATCCGCTGTCATATTCCTTCCTTCGAATTCTTCGAGAGAGAATAGGTTCGACAACGTGTCGCTCGTATCACACATGCATATCGGTGCATCGATATATTTCGCTGTTCTTTGTAATGTAATATCTGTTCTTTGTAATTTGTTATTATTTATTGTAATTATTAGCACGTTTATCCTTTATCGCGAACTCGCCATTGAACATTGTTGAACATTGGTGTTTACTTTTACATTACCGTATCTTTCTCAGCGTCTCGCACTCGCTCTAGAGCTACATTTCCAATTGTCTTCTAAAAACCGCTGCGGCTCGATGTGATTAGAGTTTATTATCGTACTTATCAATATACGATTCTTGAACGTGGCGTCGATCTCTCGCCAGATAAGAAATCGTTCGTTGCCACTTGCGTACTCGTCACTCGCGTACTCGCCACCAATGTGTACGAAACGTCGCTCTAACTGCGATTTTGCACCCGCGAATCGCGTGATCCTTGCCATCGCGGATTGTCTGTGGCGAGGCGCGGACACTTGGCACGACAATATTCTTCGAGCCGTTCAATGCACTCGTTGTATCGTTGCAGTTACGCGAAACACTCCACCAGAGTAGCGACCTGGCCGCATTGCTCCAACAGTTCGCGTTCCACTCGCTCATGATTTTCCATGTCTTTTCACAGTCTTTAGATCGTCACACTCTTCCACGGAGCACTTGCACGATTCGTTCACACACGTTGCAACACCGTGACATATCTAGAATGTCATAACGTTCTAACATCTTTTCATTTGTTTGTTTGAGAAAGTATACTGTTCATACTCAAAGCATTATTCGTCGCATCTATCGAAAAACAGTTTTAGCGCAAGATCGCGCAAGATCGCGATCATGAAACTTCATTCATATATTATCAATAATCAGCAGTTCGATACACTTTTCATTACCCGCGGGAATCTTAATACACATGCATCAACCTTGGTTCTTATCTGCGATTTTCTTCGCCCAATAATAATCGTCCTTTATTACATTAACATTTCCACCAATGTCTCTTTTCATACTCATAGTCCTCGTAACATTTGTCTCGTAACCGTGGGTACACTTTCTGTAGCGCAAGTAAAGACCAGTCAGAAACGGGCTCTTGAATAACTATTCTATGTTTCTCATCATATTTCCTAATTCTCGATCGCAGGAATTACACCGACGATATTCGCATCTATGTCTCTTTTTTGTGGATTACCAAGAATATACAGCACATCATCTACATTACATTCTTCCCACATATTTTCCAGCAGCATTTCACTCACAATACCGTTCACAATAGTTCTTTTTTAATGTGTGCACAGTGGGTACATGCTGCACGAGAATATATTGTACAAAGACTCTCTGCAATTCATGCACGACTTGCCGTCTAGCTTATCGAAAGAACTGATCTCATGCTCTCTGACACATTTCTACATCGTTAATGTTAGCTATACGAATCATGCATGCTGTGCATATGGTTAAAGCATCACCCGTTGTATAATAATTGTGATCACACAGTGCTTAGTACGAGCGTTCAACGTACGGATTTCTGGAGTCGACATGAATTTTTCTACGCGATCGATTTCATACTCGCTCATATCACTAGCACATCCACTCGTCGGATAGCATTTCTTCGTCAGATGACTCATAGTCCATTATATTTTCAAAGCTATATTCTAAAACTATATTCTGCTTCCATTTCATCAACACTTCGAACATTTCGTCTCTAACATTCGCGTTTCCGATATTCTCGAATTCTACATCCATGTCCTTAACGTTTTTGATATTCTCGACTTCTACATCGCCCATTATGTTTTCAAACTATTTCTATTGCTTCAAATAACTTGTGCAAATAACTCTGCATTTACACCATCCATGTTCTCAACATTCGCACGATGTCAGCCATATTTTTCGCATTATACTTATTGCGATCGATTCAATAATCTTTAAAGGCACCAACTGAGATGCCGCGCGCTTATGACTCATTATATATTCCATTTGCAACTTTTTTGTCTCTTTTCTACCATCCCTATTAGATCGCAGTAGTGAGATCGCCGATCTCTTCTTAGAAAAAATATCATTATCGATGCTTCTCTCTTAACGCGTCGCGATGTATTACCGATCTCGCGGTTTTTCCTAGATATCGTTATCGACGTTTTTGACCTTGAAAGAAAAAACGCACTATTTCATCTTCTACCTCTTATTGATGGCGCTTTGTCGGTTAGCAACCGACTCACGTTATAGTATCGCGATGCATTTTAGGATGGACACGAAGTCCGCGACGGCGGCGGCGGCGGCGGCGTGTGGGATGATGGTCTCCAATGCCCAATACGTAATGCCACAACATGATGGAATCATTATAAACACCGATAATATTGAGGCTTTCCCGAACTTTTCCTCTCCTTCCCCACCCTTTGCCCTTTTTCAAGGGCCCGTCGCACCCCGCGTCCCCTTCTAGCTCCATGAGTTAGAATCCCCCTAGTATACCTACTAGAATCCGCTATTTGACGGTTGCGCATTACTTACCTCTCTAGGGCATGAGCCCTTTATTAGATTAAATATAATGTATTACGAACGTAGGCGTCATTACATCCGATATTAAATGTAAAAGCTGTTGCTGGCTCTGGCGGAAGATATTGCATCGCGTATAACATAGGCTATCGTAAAGATAGAGATCACCGCTGCATGAAAAATGTTACCTACTCTGTTACGCTACTCCGTCATGCGAGTCTAATTAGGTGCGAAACGTGTAATCATACGGTACTTCATGTTTATTACGCGGAAAGATCCTACGACGAGCAATTTTCTGCAAGCGTTTGCGAATCGTAAAAATTTGTAACAATTGCGGGCGATTCGCAAAAAAAGTTAAAATCGAGGCACGAATGACCGCATATTTTAAAACTTGTCGATCGCAGCGGTCTTCGAATCATTTTTGCTTCATGCGTAAAGTCTCTTCGATGTAAAGTCGTTACCAAGAATCCGGGGGAAGGTACAAGTGGTACGATGGTACAGAAAGAAACTGCACGCAGGGGCGAGAATGAATCTGAAGGTAGAGCAAATTATAAATACAAAAGAGATCGCGTCGCATTCGTGTTCTATGATTTCGAAACGCGACAGAACGATATGTGTGAAGGAATCGAAAACATACAAATTTACATTCCGACTCTTTGCGTCGCACAACAAATTGTGAAACATGTGTGGGGATAGAGGATATCGGTGCGATGTCAGTGCAGAGTGCGCGAGTTTATATTTCGAAATGATCCGATTAAACAATTTGTTACTCTCGTAACGTGAACAATAAAATGTTTCAAAAAGATAATTTGTATAGCACATAATGCAAAAGCGTTCGACGCGCAATTAATTTTGAAATATTTAGTCGAAAAAATTACAATATTTACTCGGAAATTACGAAAGAACAACAACAATTTTAACCGGGACGAAAATTATCATGATGATGATCGGGAACACTAAATTTATAGCGTAAATTATTTTCCAATGCGTTTATCTTATTTGTCCAAAGCTTTCGGACTGAAAGATATATTGGGTAAAAGCGTCTTTCCCCATTTACAAAGGCGAATCAAACATACATCGGTCTAATACCCGATGCGCGATATTATTCTCCTAATCAAATGAAGCCCGAAAAACATGAGTTTACGAAATGGCATGAGGAAATAATACATTAAACTTTATTTTTAATTTTCAACTAGAAATTGTTAAATATAGCTGTAACGATGTAGATATTTTCCGACGCTCGTGCATGGCGTTTAGAAAGATCTTTCTAGAACGCGGTAATGTATGTTCGTTCGAGAAATGCACTATCACGTGCGTGAAAGTTTTTCGCAAAAATTTTTTGTCATTCCTTCGGGCGGATACAGAAATGCGGACAGACATTCGCAGAAAACTTTAAAGTGGCTAATGTGGAAGGAGTGTGAACTTGGTCATCGCATAATCCATGCGAGACGAGGATGCGAATACGAAATTAACGACAGGCGCGTTGACGGATACTACGAGTCGGCAAACGAGATACAACGTTACGTGCTTCAGTTTCGCTGGTGTTTCTGGCATGATTGTCTGACGTCTTCTATCAAATGAATCGCGACAGAATGCTTTCGTCCGCAAGTCGTAATGATACAATTGACGCGCGTTATGAGCGAACTCTTGCATCGACATATCGTTTTCGAAAACGGGGCTACTACGTCATAGAAAAATGGGAATGCGGCTTCTACCGGGAAATGCGTGAAAATCCTGAGATGAGTGATTTTCTCAACAATCATATATTAATAAAATCCGATCCTCTCGATGCATGCACTCCTACGATGCATTTTTCAGCGGTCGCACAGGAAACATCGCTACCCGATACGAATTATGGGTACAGAGAAAATATGTTATGTGGACGTATGTTCTCTATATCCATATGTGTTGAAAACGAGTATTTTCCCATACGATCATCCGGTTTTTTTATATTTATATCGGCGAGGAGTGTAGCGAATTAATCGGCAAAGCGCCAAATAATTTTGATTCTGTTGAGGGTCTTGTACAGTGTAAAGTATTCCTACTGCGTAATTTATTTCACCCGGTATTCCCGTATAGGGTAAAAGAAAAGTTGCTTTTCGCTTTGTGTTGGAGCTACTGCGAAACAATTCTCGGCAATGTGCACTCACAATCGTCCCGAAGAGCGTAAATTCGAAGGTACCTGAGTATCCTGTGAATTAAGCAAAGTCACCGAGAAGAGGTATTTTGTGAAATTTGAGCATGAGTGAAATTTGGCAGTATAAAGTCGCAATACGATTCCAAACGGCGGAGAGGATTGTTCATCGAATATATAAATACTTTTTACAATTAAAACAGGAAGTTAGTGGATAGCCGAGCGAATGCGAGGATGTAACGATGTCAAAACAATATCTGAGGGAATTGAAAAAACTGAAGGTTCTCGAATAACATGAATAACATTGCACGGAATCCCGGTTTACGCTCGCTAAGTTTTGTCTAAATTCATTTTGGGGAAAATTTGGCCAGCGAATTAATTTGCCTAATACCGTAAAATTCTATCAATGTCTGATGACTTTACTCACGAGTCCGGAGCATGAAATAACTGATATATTACCCATCAACGACGAGGGTATATGTTTCGTGGCGGCTACACAAAGTAGTCTTTCTCAATAACGTCGTAATCATGGCAAATATGACAGCGTTAGCGATTAAAATTATATGAATATTTAAAAAAATTAGATAGGTGTATTTTATATTATGATACTGACTCGTGTATATATAAAGCATAGATAGTACGAATAATTTTCTAGGCGATATGACGGACGAACTCAAGAGTTACGATTGCGGAAGTTATATCGTTCGTACACCAGAAAGATGTACACATGAAATCTGTAAAATAAAGGGTATATTATACTTACTTATAAAAATTTGTTAATTTTAAACTTTAATAATGTTAAGAAATTATAGTAGAAAATGAGAGAGAAAGACGAAAAGCAAAAAAAGAAACGAAGAAGTCGATGATAAATTGGCGTTTTACTGCAATTCGACGCACTGCGTTTCATGAAATTGTAACGCGAAATGAGACAAAGTCGTGTGCATCTGTAGTAGTAAAACATAGATTTATCAATAATCGTTATTCTTTTTTTTAATAGTCTTCATAGATGAGATAACCTTCCTCTGGCTCAAGCTTTTTCTCTCATTTTAACATAGAAACATTATCGAGTTTTCCGCCGTTTTAGTTATACATTTAGGTAAAAATGTAAAATTGTAATACATGATTTTGTAAAATAAAATATGAATATTATTGTTAAATCTTTTAATATTAGAAATTTTATTAAACTTTAATAATATGAATAATGTAAATAATGTAAAATATTTTCACAATATAAAATTGTACTTATAACATTTGAAAAAATTGATTAAATACAAAACCTCATTTTCCACTTTTTCATTTTATATAAAAAATAAACATCAAATATAAAAAATAAAATGTTTTATATTTAAATCCCAAGAAAATTTTTTTTACATCTTTTTTTTCCTTTGTTCATCACAAGCTTTTCACGTAGTATAAACTCGTTAGTCATGTCCCGAAAAAATATTGTACGCTGACTTCGTCGCGGATAAACTTATATGCGTCGCACCTCGGCAAGAATCAGCTCGGAAGATGCCGCAATGCTCTCGTCAGCTAGCCTACGCCGGGGATATGCTGACGCGAGCGCGGATCCAGTCGCGTGGAGAGCCTCTACCGCGTTGATCATCTCTCCTCCTTAAATTTTTTTTGTACATTCTTGAAAATATTAATAAGTGTCATTTTTCCTTTTATTTGTTTTTGAAGTCTTGCAATAAAGTAGCTCATTTCACAAAGTATACGCTGGAAACATTCATGGACATGGATCGTATGTGGACTGGATGCGGGAAAACGATTTTTGTAAAGGTTTTTCTCCGGTATTTATCTTTCATGTATGTTTCGAGAAAGTTTTGTTCTATTATATGGAATGGTAAGAAGCCTATCGTCAATTACTAGGACACTCGTGAAAAAGAGTTCGAAGAACAGAATTGGAGATGCGACAATACTAAAGTGAAGAAGAATATAATTGAATTTCGCGAAGGTTTCCATTCGGAAGATTACTCGAACGATCTGCTTTTTCCGAAGTTAGTGATAATCGACAATCTTAGAGAATCGTCGTCGTGCAATGCGATCGTGGATCTTTTCATCAAAGGCAGTTACAAGAATCTCGGTGTTATTCTTATCTCGCAGGATCTCTTCCATCAGAGTCAACGCGATATATCGCTCAACGCGAATTACATCCTCGTTTTCAAAAATCCACGTGATTGCGTTCAAATTCGTTATTAAGTCCCGATGATTCGACATTCCTAGAAGAAGCATATTACGACGATCGAGATCTCGCGACTATTTGCTGCTCGATCTGAAATAATTAATTCTGGACAAGTATCGATTTCGAACGTATATTTTTCTCGAGGATATGACTAATTACGTCTATGTGTCGCGTAGATCATTTTCCAGCGGATTCGTATAAAAAGACGAGTATGGATAATTGTACGTGTCAGTCGTAGATTTTTCTTGCGATGAAGGTGGGTGACAAGAAATGCATAGTGCGACGAAAAATCACCTCACATTCGATCGGTAAGAGAAACGTCTGTCTTCTCGCGGCACTCTATCATTTGAACAAAAATCAACGCACAACCTTCTTACGCGGCACTGAGGAAAAATTTGTTGTATCAACGTGTTTTTAATCAAAGGTAACATCTTGCTCGAACGTTATGAAAAAAGAAATCAAATATTGAAAACGGCTCGTCGCAAGGAAAGATAAAAGAAAGTTGATGCAGCGAGGCGGATTTTTACCTTATATTAGCGGACCTTATTAATATCACTAATTAGCGAAGGAACAAAATAGCGGGGAGAAAAGCATTGGAGAGAAAATGATAAAAAAATGGTTTTAATTTCGATGGAAAATCTCGAAAGAATGCAACAGCTATTATAAAAGATTATTGTTCACGCACAGTGTTAATATAAATAGTGTAAAACTTCGATCTCGGTGAGTTCCACACCTCTTATAATGAAAATACGAGTTCCATGCCGATTGCATCGAGAGCGCGAGGAAAGAGAAAAACGTAAAAATTATGAACAAGTTATAGACAAGGAAAGCTCGCTAATTCTTTCTCATATACGAAAAACTGATACCTCTGCATCTTTATAAATGAGAAAAAATGAATTACTTGGTTGGAAAAAACTAAGATAACGTTTGAAAAATTATACCATGATCCGTCGCATTATGCGAGGGATAATCTAACCCGTGCTATTAAACCGAATTTCTCACGGGGAGAAGTCGTACGCTGGCTCGAATCGCAAGACGCGTATATGTTACACCGACCATTGCGTAGAAAATTTCCACGATTGCATTACAACGTAATAAACATTGACGACATCTGGGAGACAGATTTGATCGAACTCCGAAAAAGTTACAATGACGGTTATTCCTATCTGTTAGTGATTATCGATGTACTAAGTAAATACGCCTGAATAGAATCATTACGCGACAAAACAAGTAACTGCGTGATAAAAGCTTTCCACGCTACTAGCAAAAAGTGAAGGATGAATATATTTACTAATGGAGAAAGGCAAAGAATTTGTCGCCCAGTCAATGTAAAAATTTCTTAAAGAAAACGACATTCGTTTTCGGGTAACGTGCAATCTAAATATCAAAACCGCAAAATGCTACATCATATAAACTTATCTGATAATCTTTTACAAATGCTAAATTTCAGTTTCCTCAAATAATTACTCATTTTATTCCAAGCTCACGACGTAAACCTAATTCCAATGAAACAGAAGAGAAAATTTTTCTTATTCACAGATTTAATAAGGAGACGGGAAAATGACTTGCAGACGGTTAGCAGACGGAGTAGCGAATTCTATAATTTATGGCGCTGTATCCCCGAAAATGTTCATTTATTATGATATTTGTGAGCCTTATATAACAGGCGATGTACGTATTCCTCTTCTTAGAATAATTCTGGTCGAGATACACAGTCATAATTACGCATTTGATGCAAATTTGGTGAAACATTTCTCATTATCCAAATTATATCCCATTGTGACGAACGAATTTTAGAACGATCGAAATAGATATAAGAGATCATATCTTGGAAAAAAATTCCATTCAAATTCGGAACGCTGACAGTGACGCTGCACTTTAAACGTAAACAATAACTTTCTTTCTTCTGTGTCGCGAATGTGTCATAGTAACAGTCTTTAGTTAGGAACTAAAGATTGGAATATGAGGAGTATTTTGATGCTCAGGACAGCAGAATAGAATTCCACGTATTTTCGTCGGCTCACCCTATCAGCGCGGACATACAATAGAATTGGAAGCTATCTTGGAGGGCTTTAGAAAAATGCTATCTTACCTAAATAAAGGTGCACGTGCTGTAAAGAAACGTGCAGGAATTAATAGAAGATGTCAAAAATAATAAATCGTTAAAGGAAGCGGTCAAAAATCGGCTCGTGGAATCGAGGATTAATCTGAAGAGAAAAGCCAAAGAAAAAATAAGTTCCTTGATAAAGAGATTAGGATACAAAATATCCGCGAAATTCGCGGCGGTTCAGTTTCCAATCGGTGATTGGAATAGACGTATCGTGCAACGTAAACGACATCGGCGGTCAAAAGAAAATCATCGAAAAATATCACAGAGAAGAAGAGCAAAAAAGTGAAGAAAAAAAAGAAAATTTGCGCTGCAGAAAGAAAAATCAAAAAACAAAAAACACTAGGAAACATCGAATTAAGAAACGCGACGTATTAGGTGTACAACTTTGTTTCCGCCGTTTTCCTATAGATGGCTTTAGCGGTAAGTGGTGGTCGAAATAAATAGATCATAGACGTCATACAATAAATTTGGGCATCTGTCAACATAATCCCATAGAAACATTAGTCGATTTGTGTCTGCATCATAAAGTTATTCTCGATTGAAAATGTCAGTTTACGAGCCAAATTCTCGTCATTTGCGAGAGGTTTTAATTTTTTGTTTCAATATGAAGAAATCTGCGGCTGAGATTCATCGAATGCTCTCAAATACTTATGGTGAGGCCGTTATTAGTGAAAGAACGTGTCGTGAGTGATTTCAACGCTTCAAGAACGGTGATTTTGACGTCCAAGGTCATGCTCTGTATTTGATGGGACCAGCTCGGCGTAGTGTATTATGAACTGTTAAAACCGACTGAAACAATCACAGGCGATCGGTATCGAACACAATTGATGCGTTTGAGCCGAACATTGAAAGACAAACGGCCGCAATACAACGAGAGACACGAGAAAATGATTTTGCAGCATGCTGCATTTTGCACAATGCTCGATCCCATGTTGCGAAAATGGTCAAGACATACTTGGAAACGTTGAAATGGGAAGTCCCCACCCGCCGTATTTTCCAGACGTTGCTCCCTCTGACTGTCACTTGTTTCGATCAATGGCACACGGCCTGGCTGACCAGCACTTCCGGTCTTATGAAGAAGTAAAAAATTGAATCGATTCGTGGATAGCTTCAAAAGATGACCAGTTTTTTCGACGCGGGATTCGTACGCTACCCGAAAGATGGGAGAAAGTAGTGGCCAGCAATGGACAATACTTTGAATCATAAATGTATAACCAGTTTTTTACAATAAAGCCTCGAATTTCGGAAAAAAGACGGCGGAAGCAAAGTTGTACACTAATATTCCGACATATTCTCTTAATAGAGATAGGAATTCGTGGCTGGAGAAAAAGCATGTTCTTTCTTCATACTCACTCGAGCGAATATATAAAGAGCGAACTCGATCTTTTCTTTCTACCTCCTACGCAAACCAGCATTGAGAGTTCACAATTTATTACAAATTCGTAACTTCGCTCGCAGACAACTCGCCCATACAATTCATTCATTATATCCAAATATGGAGAAGACTATCTGGATCTCACTGTCACCATGTTGAGCCTTCACATACGCGTAGAAAGCGAACGCGAGAAGAACACATCGGCCGCACCCGACGTCATGGCAAGAGTAGGATCTGTAAATCATTTACTGCATTCCGTTCAATCAAATCGACGTATATTTCAATCAAACTCGTGTCGCTATCAAACAATGCTTACGCTTATCGCACATCGAGGCATTATTAAATTATGCTTCACCCGCAAAAACTTCTCATTTAACCTCTTGCTTATGAGACGCGTATATTCCTGGTTATATGGACAACACGTTAGATTTGTCAACTCCAAATACGGCGCTTGAGAGATGGGCGCAATATATTCGAGGAAATTGCTAGATCTCATAGATCATCTTCACTGCGACATTCTCAATCAAGATAAATTTTTAATTAACGGAGTGGAAGTTAGAATAAGATAATAACTTGTACATTCGAAAAATTCATTTTGCCTTATGGAGAATAAAACGATATCGTATTCGATACCGTAACGATATACAAAAATATGTATTCTCGATGCTAGTTTTATTCTTACTTAAGAAGAGCAAAAATAAGCCCGGATGTGCTATTCGCGCACGCTAGAATGCTGAATAAAACTACCGCCAAGTATCTCCTTACGAGAATCGAAGTTAAAACATTCACGATACACACCAGTGTAGTGGGAATCAATAGATAATATACTCGGACAACTGCCGAAACGAATATTGTCGATAACAAAGCGGTGGTGATAGAAATAATGGTGATAGAAAATTGAACCCGTTTGATTTTAAAAATTACAGAATAAATTTCTTTTCACTGTACGCCGATGGATGCAAATCCCCAGTAAGCCATTATAGCCAAATTTTTAGAAAAACGAGCTCTACGTTACAGCACACATTATTTTCAGGAACCGGCAATTTCTGAATGAGGGTAATTCTATAAATAGAGACGATTATGCCAACGGCTAGACTCTTTTCGCTTTTGATCTTACTCCAGATCTATCCGCTAATTGTATAGAGTATTAGAATCTTGTGAAACACGGAAGCTTACGATTAGAGATAAGATTTGAAAAAGCTCTTTCTTATTAATTGCATTGTCTATGCCGAGTTTGATAATGTTTTAGAAATCGATTCCTCACGTCAAGTCATTGTCGACTTTTCCGATTAGCCCCTATGACCGCGAGAAAATTATTTTTCCTCATTATATATTTTTTTTCATCTAATTGCACGCAAGATGATGGAAAAGCTTCAGTCTTGCTCATGACACCAGTGCCGACGTTTCGTGACGTAAAAAGAGTAGCAAAAATTTTCAATGTACGAATATCTCAATAGATATAGTCATCGACATACAAGGTTTTTGCGATGTCGAAGAAAACTTTATTCCGAAAGAAGTCGCAGTTCTTGCGATTAATGCACCAATCACTGGACACTGGATTATGATGCCGCCTTATCCATTTGACGATTTATCCGAGAGAGTAAAACAAGAAAACAACTGGCTTACATGAAATTATCATGAAATCGAATAGTTCGACGGAAACGTTAATCCTAAATATTTTACGATACAATTGCAAGACATTACACGCTGCGCACGCTACATCTATAGCAAAATAAAGCGCGTTAACTGAATAATCTACTCTCCAGAAAGAGATTATACTCCGTATATAATCTGGAAGGAATTTCTTCGGTTTTAAAAATCTATCAGATTTCGAAGAACGTGGTCAGCGATGCGCGCATCACGGATTTTGAACCAATGTTGAATCTCATTGCGCCTTATACAACGCTTACAAATTGAAACATTGGCTAACTATACGAAATAGCAGCAATTCGAACTTTCGCACGACAGTCTTCCTTCAAAAAATTATAGCGAGAGCGAAAAAATAGACAGCGGAAATTTTTCAATTCAATTTAAAAATCAGAAACACGATATATTTCGCAACATCGAAGCGTGGAGGAAAAATATCTTCTAAAATTCGTCCCGTCGACGGATAGAGATAAAGCTGATACTAGCGTTTCGCAAACCTTAAATTTTGAGAACTCTATAACGCACGACAAAAGAGGTAAATTCTGAATTTGCGCAAACATTTCCTCTCTCATGCACTCCGACGACGAGAAATGAATTCACTGGAAGTTTTAAATGCATTACATCATCTCAGTTCATCCGATATGCAGGGTCTATCGACCGACTGCCGAAAGTGTGAGGTCGAACTGCCATTGTTGCTAACAGATCATGCTCGATTTGACCAGCAATGGGTTGCCTTCTATATCGATGAACATGATACAGAAACATATTTCGATAGCTACGGCTTGCCGCTCTTGAATTCAAAATTCCTCTTATGACTTCGCCGAAACTCAACAATGCTGGAATACGACGACGCTGCAAGGAATACTTTCTCAAACTTGCGGACAATACTGCTGTGTGTTTCTATATTTTATGTGTAATGGTTATAATCTTAGCCAGTTTCTTAGTCTGTTTACCTCTGATTGTAAATGCAGTGATTGATCGTACAGTTCAAATTTTTTCTTCATTGTAAACATAAAAAAATAAATTCTCATGCTATGTTGTCATGTTCAATTGCCTTCTCTTTTAAAAAGTAAAATATAAAACAAATATTTTATGTAATACAATTTTTTTCTTTTTAAAATAAATGTTTTTTAACATGTAAATTTCATCTGTTTCTTATTCCTCGTCTCCTTTTACATTAGTCACTTTTCTCATGTATTTACTATTCCAAATTTACTATTCCAGATTTAGATAGATAATGTTCATTAAAAACAAAATATAAAATTTTCTTTTAAAATAATGTTCGAACCAACGCACTGATTACGACGTCGCGTATCGGCGCGAGCTTGTTCATTCCTGTTTTACCTCCTCTTTCTCCCTAATGAAAGCAAGAATTTCCCAAAAATACTCGTGAAAATCCTCGTCATAAATAATAAGAAAAAACCCTTTCATTAAAACGTCAATACGCCGGAGACATTGAACCGCTGCAGCAAAAAACCTATAGAACAAAAAATTGTGTGCTATTCATATCCGCTGCCTACATCTTTCCCCTCCCTTGCAATGAAAAAATATCTTGAACCCGATTTTCCTCGGTGTCATGGTATTCATTCTTGCCAACACCCCTCCCCCCTCCCTCCACACTTCTGCAGTTACCGCGTGGGCGATTATGGACAGAGTCAATCAGCACGTCAACAGTACAACAGTAGTACAATAAAGTACAACAGTAGTATATGGGCAGTCATGAATCAGTTAAAACGCATCATTTAGTTACCTCATTATCCACACCCTCGCGTCACCGATCAATCAGAGGGCGTCATTTTCCAAACAGGTCACGCCCTCGGCGTCGGAGGTGGAGTGGTGGGAGTTTGTTTTGACGGCCCATGACTGCCCATATACTACTGTTGTACTTTTACAGTGATAGCGAAGGTCGAATGTTTTAACTGGTGTACTATGCGAGTGGCAAAATTACACGGAAGCGAAATAGTTATAAATTAGAAGCTATTAGCGATTGTTAAAGTGTTAAAAAAAAGTTTAAGATATTTAAGGATCTCATTCACATAGTAACAGACTACAAATCGTTCATGTAAACCATGATGAAAAAGGATACTGTGCACAAATAGCAAGATGGGTTCTTTTTCTTGAAGATTTTAGATATTCGATCGTACAGGTACATACAACATGTAGACTCATTAAATCGATATTTTTTACCTATTGTTATGATAATAGAGGAATGTAATAATTTTCTGGCAAGACTTCGCCGAAATCAGCTGGAAAACGAAGACTTTAAGAAGTATTGAGAATTTAAGAAGTATTGAGAAACAGATCGGAGAGATTCGAGACGGCTTTGTGATGCAAAATGAACTGTGTAAAAAAAATGGCGACACTCTTATAGTTGTCAGTATCAAAATTAATGCAGACAGCGCTAATTTTTCAGGTTCACAAAAGTGGTCATTTTAGACGTCTCACGACAGAGCAACTCCTAAAGGCTGATTCAAGAATATGCATTCGAAAGTTGAGAAAGTAATCCAAAATTGTCTTGAATGTATCATAGCTACGAAGAAAGTACAATAGGCAGGAAGAACTACTTCACCCAATTGATAAGAAGGCATCAAATTAGACACCACATAGATTATCTGAATCCGATGTCATTAACGTAGAAGAGTTACTAATATATATTTGCGGTCGTAGACCGCACATATAAATCTTCACAAAATTCGTGTGGCTTTATCCGACAAGAAGTACTGATACGGCGGAAGTTTTGGACCATCTGATGAAACAGTCAGCCATTTTTGAGAATCCCAGACGGATTATCTCTGATCAGAGATCAGCATTCACATCCAGCAGTTTCAAATCATATTGTGAAGATGAAGGCATTGAGCATAGTCTAATTGTCACGGTGTACCAAGAGGCAACGGCCAGATAGAACACATAAACACGTTGATTCCATTGCTGACCAAATTATCGATTCCGCAGCCAACTCAGTAGCATAAGTTCATCGTTCAAGTGCAACAATACTTAAGTCATGTGTTGTCATGTGTGAGTCCACGTATAGGGATGATGCCTTTCAATCTTCTGTTTGGAGCTCGGATGAAACTTAAAGAAGACCCGCAAATAAAAAAAATCTTGGATGCAAAGAGTACTACTAATTTTTAAGAGAAACGCGAGCATATGAAAGAAGAAGCATGTGAAGTAATATTTAAATCCAAGTTGAAAATAAACGAAGCTACGATAGGAAACGGAAAAAGTCGAATAGCTATCCAGAGGGCAGTTTAGTAGCCATTCAGCGAACACAAAGAGGGCCAGATCTCAAGCTCTGTATTTAGGGCCTTACAAAGTCCAGTGCGTCTTGCGTAACAATCGATACATCGTGGAATAGGCGAGAGAAGGTTCACGCAAAACATTATCGGCTGCTGCCATATGAATCCATGGACAAATTGGAGAATCCGCCAGTAGACGAGGAAGACGACATCTGAGGACAGTCGAATGGCCGAGTGTAGGATAAATAAAGAAGAGAGCGTATTTTTGTTCATTATTTTTGTGTTTAAGCTTATTTTTCGTGTAATATCACTCGAACGCGATTAGGCGTAGAAAGATCGCGATACATGGGCGAAATGATATTCGGAAATACTCGGACGGATTTGGAGTCCGGCAAAGCAGAAAGAAAGGAAGCATGGCAGTCGAGAATGAGCAAGCGAGCGTGTCGAAATCTTTAACTTAACAAGTAATTCTTGTTGTGCATAATAAACGCTTTTTTATTCTCAACATCACGCCTCATTAAACCAAACAATATCCTACATTTCCAGGTTATGTTGTAGCTCCGTGTTTGCTGAGATGCTCCTTTTCATCGATCATGCGTAAGGCATACATTTTTGCTCTAAGCCCGATAAATTCAGTCATGATCGTACTGTTGTTTTTATCTTTCATCAAGCTCGTACTTTTTTATTAGCGAGCGGAATACCATACACATTGTCGGTCACGTTAGTAATCACTAGTATCGAATCGATATCGCATTTCATAATATCGTACTTAATGTAGTAAATAAGATTATTCGTATCAGAGTACACGACTTTACATTTATCATGCTACAATGGTAATATATGCTCGTGATAAATTCGTACATACATATCTTGAATATATCAAAGACACATATATCGGTTTGAATTTCATCTCGAATTTACGCATTTCTATCGCGATCAGATTCTCAGAAAAAAATGCTTTGACTGTGGAAGTTTGCGATCATTGCCTCCGTACCGTATCTCCCATCTCATTACAAGTCGCACATTGACATGATTGCGCACATTTTTTATGATTTTGTTAAAGACCGCGTTAAATTTTTCTTGAATTCGTTGTTCGCGCGAATTCTAAAATTTGTATGGAATTTGATGTACTCATAAAGCATGGAGATTGCGTGAATTATAATATACGATGGATTTTTATAATGACCGTGATGAGTCATTGCTGTAGATTGCGATAATGTATGACATAATGTTTCTTATCATACAACGTAGCGAGGAGCTCCTCTTCTTTGCCGAGTGATTTCTCGCGCGTCGGACAGAAGGTCTGTGTAAGTATCATGAAGGTGTTGCGGATATTTCAAGTCTAAGAATATAATTCCTCGGTGAATTTATCATGACGTCAAAATTGTCTACGTCATTAACCCATCGAAAATTGGCAATGGTTGACACATGTATGTATCTGTTTGAACATTTATTCAGATCGCCACGTGTATCGCTTTCGATAAACATGATTATGTTGATATCTAAGATAAGAAGTTCGAAATTGACGCGAGTCAACATCGCGTCTCACGTAAAACCTGATAATGTATAATAACGCAGGATCGAGTCCATAATAAATGATGCAACTCTCGAAAATTTTCAAATATATCGGCCAACAATAATACATCTGTTTTTAAATTACTTTTGAATATAGATCACTATATACACCGAGTGTTTGGATGGAGAACCGCTACTATACGTTCATAGCGTGCATGTAATCGCTCTCGGATACAATATCACCTGTTAGCAAGCTATAAAATGATTCACGGTTTCCTCTAACTTTTATATATAAATATAAATGGATTTGGTGCTATATTCACAAACTGTGAATAAAGATAATATTAATTTACAAAAAAATGTTTCTTTTAATCAGATATGTTTTTTAATAGATTTTTAGCTGAAAACGATGCCGCAAATTAAATTTTACTAGCAAGTCAAGTTTTCGAAATAACTGAGATTTAATGTGCAAAAATGACTCATTTGTTATATTAAAAATGTTCTTGTCCTTTCTAAAAAAAAGATTAACGTTATCTCGAAATTCTAATCAGAAGTCATGAATGCATTCAATCCTTTACAATGTATTCTTTATATCTCAATATTTTACTTTTCAATCCCGTTATGAAGGATTCAAGTACAGAGTTTTTCTAAGATAGTAAATTTTTTGCTTTTAACAATGAAATCAATACTTATAATTTCTAGTTTGTGACTATCGATACACACAATGTAATTTATAGATTCCGCTAAATATATATAAATATATATATATATATATATGAAAGAAAGAGAAGAAAATCATGTGATGAAAATAAATATTAAAAAAATTGATATGATAATAAAATTAGTAAGAAATATAATTTATAAAATTATATTTACATTTATATATATATATATATATATATATATATATATATACTACACACATATATATATATATATAGTGTGTGTATATATATATATATATAGTGTATATATAGTATATGTATGTATGTATGTATGTATGTATGTATGTATGTATGTATGTATGTATGTATGTATGTATGTATGTATGTATGTATGTATGTATGTATGTATGTATGTATGTATGTATTCATCATAACAACGAATTTTAATAATTCAAGATAATGTTAACATTCTTTATAAAAGAATATTAAATATCGTAAAAAAGTCATTTTTTAAACATTAAAATTATGTTGGAAATATAACGTTGAAATTTTTTAGTTTATGGCAACGTTTTTAACATTTAAAAATTTAATCCGATGCAAAGTAATGTTCTACTTTGTAAACAAGTGCAGTGCTCGCATATAAACGAGATATTAATTTTTTAAAATGCCAAATAAGCGAATAAAATCGATGCATAAGACAGCTTCAAGATATTTTTTAAAATTCTTTATGAAATATCTTGAAGATTTCTCAAAAAAACTCTTAAAAATATCTAAAGTTGTTTCATGCACTGATTTTAGACATCCTGCTCATTAGTTAATTTAAAAAAAAATTGTAAAATTGCAATGGGATAAAAGACTTTTCGACTCAGTTTCGTTTTACCTGCCCATGAAAGATAATGCGGTCATTACTGAACACCCTGTATTTACATTTACCACTTTGATCAAAAAGTTCCTGGAATTATCACCAGGTGATATTCTGAGTCAGCTGATTTGAGTTCTGTTTTTTTGATTAGGTTGCCACATCTATCATTGACATTCCCATCAAATTTTATCACCATAGCTTGATATTCGTAAAAGTTACGCCGTCTTGAGTACATCTACCTCTGCACGTATTTTCGATTTTTTACAGTTTTAAAAATGGAGTTGAATTTGCAACAACGAATGAATTTTTAATCAAGAACGAAACGAACACCATCCAACAGCCATTGAATTCACCTGATATGGCTCCCTGCGACTTTTTTCTGTTCGAGTCAAAAAACCATTACGAGAAACGCGTTTTAACAGCCGAAAGAAGGTAATGGAAAAATCGAAGACGGCTCTGATGGCTATACCACAATAGAGTTTCCAGAAATGTTTCGAGAGCTGGATCAAGCGCTGGCATAAGTGCGTTGCAGTCGATGGGGAGTATTTTGAAGGGGACAATATCACTTTTGATGAATAAAACTATATTTTGAATTTTCTGAATGAATTCCGGGAACTTTTTGATCAAGATATATAATTTTTCTGTTGCTAGCATAGAATATTAATTAATATTAATATTCATCCAGATAACATACATATTGCAAGATTTGTTTGCGATAAGTTGTTCGAAATGGCATATTATACAACATACTAAAAATTCTAACCGTTAGCTCACTTGGAAAATTTTATAATTTCAAAAATACGATTTTTCAAGAATTCTCTGTTAGTATTGATTTTATTGAAATACAAGTCATTATAAAAAAAGCTGGCAAAATTATAAACAATTTCGTTTTTTTTTCAATATCGTACGATCAATATTTTCCGTGATAGAATAATTTTAAGAATGTCATATTTTTGATGATTTTGAGAAAGAAAGTTTTTCGTATTTTTTTCATAAATTCTTGGATTTGGCTACCTTTATGTAAAATACCTCTTATGAAAATTTAAGGTTATTGAATTCTTTACAAAATCATTTTTTATTCATTCTTGTATGTTCCATAATTTTCGAAATACGATTTTTAGAATTTTTCTTCTTATTTCCGAATAAAACTTATTTTTTTAACAATTTTTAGTAAATATCTCGGATTTGGCTACTCCTAAAAAGTACTTATTGTCAAATCGAAACATTTTTACCTTCAATTTAAGTTAAAATATAAATTTATTACGGGTATGTAATCGAATTGATAAAAATAATATTCGTATTTTTTTCAAAATTTACAAGTATTTATATACGTTAGATGCGTACCAAAATATACTTTGGAAAAACAGCTTTGAGGAAAATTGTCTTTTTTTAATATTTTCTTAAAAAAACCTGTTCGTTACATTTGTATAAATATTTCAGTTTCTAAAGGATTTATGTAAAAAATATAAAGTATTAAATTAAAGCTTATAAAATTTCCTATACCAAGTGTACAAGTGAAATGACGATTTGAGAAACAGATGGCGCACCAATGCAGTGTGAAGTACAAAGATTTAACGTTATACGCCATTTATTGTACCATCAACAAGTATCAAACGCGCAAAGTGATTGAAAAGTGTTTGCATAATATTGTGTTGCTGTGTTTAATATGACGAAATTTGTACCAAATAAGAAGCATTTGCAGACAGCATTAATTTTTTGTTTTCATTTAAGAAAAACTGCTGCGGAATCATATCAATTACTTGGAGAAGCTTATGGTGAACATGCTCCATCGCAAAAAACGTGTGAACGATGATTTCAAAATTGGAGATTTCGATGTTGCAGACAAGGAACACGGAAAACCGCCCAAAAAGTACGAAGACGTAGAATTGTGAGCATTGCTGGATGAAGATGATTCACAAACACAAAAACAACTCGCAGAGCAATTGAGCGTTAGTCAACAAGCTGTTTCCAATCGCCTACGAGAGATCGGAAAGATTCAGAAAGTCGGCCGATGGGTGTCACATAAATTGAACGAGAGACAGATGGAGAGGCGCAAAAACATATGTAAAATTTTGCTCGAACGATACAGAAGGAAGTCATTCTTGCATCGTATCGTTATTGGGGATGAAAAGTGGAATTTTTTTGAGAATCCCAAGCGCAAAGATCATTGGTAAGACCCAGGCGCATCATCCACATCGACCGCAAGACCAAATCGCTTTGGCAGGAAGACGATACTCCGTGTTTGGTGGGACTAGAAAGGTGTGGGTCTATTATGAGCTGTTAAAGTCTGGCGAAACGATTAATACCAAACGCTATCAACAACAATTGATTGATTTGAACCGTTCGCTGCTTAAAAAACGAAAACCAAAAGAGGTAACACAAGGTCATTTTTGTCCATGACAATGCTCCATCTCGGCAAAACCAGTTCGGGACACGTTGGAAGCACTTAGCTGGGAAGTTCTACCCCATGCGGCTTACTCACCAGACATGGCTCTTTCCGATTACCACTTGTTTGCATCGATTAATCACGCACTTGCTGAGCAGCGCTTTGGTTCGTACGAAGATGTGAAAAAATGGCTCGATGAATGGTTCGCGGCAAAAGTGGAAGATTTTTACTGGCGTGGTATCCACAAATTGCCCGAAAGATGGGAAAAATATGTAACTAACAATGGAGCATACTTTGAATAAATCTCTTTTTACCGAGTTTAACGTGTTTTTTTTGGGAAAAAAATCGTCATTTCATACTTGTACACTTGGTAAAATGCTTTTTTTCTTCTCTGTCCATCATTTTTGTGCAAAGTACAATTGTTATAAGAAAGAATTTTCTGCGATAATCTTTTTACTGAAAGTCATAATCCATAACTTATGTGAAAACGATGTATTTATAAAAATGTTATTTACAATAAACATTTTCTAACCTCTTAATAGATAATATTCCCTTGAATTTTTAATATTATGTATATAATATTTAATATTCAGTTTCTTTCAGAGAACTGCTGATCATGCTCTTTTGTGTCACTGACGGTATACCATATATTTTCAGAAAAGGAGATTTCCACCTTTAATAAAATAATGATATTAAAATAAAAAGTTGTTCTATTTTGAATAATATTCTAAGAATAATAATTTTCATTTTTCAAATTTCTTCTCTAACTGTGACATAAATGATGGATATTTGAAAAATGGGTTTGTATTCAATAACCAATTAAACTATGGAAAGTGAACTAGTCTTGTTTTGGTATTCGAAGAAAAATAATTTTTTGTCAACAATATTATTGTTTATTTATCTCGTTATTCTGTGCATAAAAATATTAATTAGATACAATTATCAAATAGTGAATTACGATATTATAGACATGCAAATCTCTCTCAACATCTTTTCAACAGAATTTTCAATCTTGCCAAGAAATGGAGATAGAAATTGATGGCAAAAAAGAATTTAGTTTATAATATGACAACACGTTTCGAAATGTCAATGCTCTTTTTTTTTAGAATAATTACACTCTACAAATATTCGTGAACAATATATTGCATAATCTCGCCTTCCGTTTATTTAAATTTAATATCGATAATCTGATACGCTTTAAACATAATATTTTAATAGATATTTAAACTAAACTCTACAATATTTTATATTTTATGTCAAAATGTGCTACAGTGAAAATATATAATATATTAATATATTAAATGTTGATTTTTTGATCATTTGATATTATGTTTATATATATAATAACTTGATTGTATTGTGTATAAGATCATACAATTTTGTTTTAAAAAGTTGAGTTTGAAATTTTCAAAAAATCTTCTTTTTCAAAATATACACTATATTAAGTTTCCTTCAACGTCATATATCTTTTATATATAAAAATTTTTCATATTATGTATAATATTTATTATAATAATTATTTTTTCGAAGTGCAAACATTTTTTAAAGGTCTTGATCTTTGTATAATAATGAAAAAAAGTTAATTCTACTATTATTTATAGCTCGTCAAGCTGTATTTTTGTCTAGAGTATTATTTTTTACAATTCAAAATAAAAGAGTTTTAGGAGATAAATTAAAATAGGACCTTACATCTTATATAATATATATTTTATATTCATATAAATATAAAGATATAAATATAATACGTAATAAATATAATATGTATATAAAAAAAAAATATACACATATATGATATATGTATTATAACATACTTCTGCGTAATATGTACACGCACAACTGATGGAAATATTAAGAAATGTCAGATTAGAACGGTTCGAGAATCGGATGGAAGATGTTTTGATTGATAAAAAAACGAGAATAAATGCGCTCAGTGGAACGCTCATACGTTAAGTGGAACGCACCTATAGACATATTTTGGTTTCCATTTGTTTTTAAAGTAGCTGTGAAGTCCGCAATCAATGTTCAGTCGCGTATGCATATATTTCTGTATGAAGAATAAATTTGCGAGATTGTTCGTTACATTAATTGTTCGTTACATTCTAATAATTATCAGGTACGTAAATATGAAACCGGATTTTTTTTATAGAAAATACACGTTTATTGCATGAAAATGATAAAAAATATTTTATTCGAAGTATTGCCCATCGGCAATACTAGCTATACATTTTTTCCACCTGTTTGACAATTTGTGCCACGCTAAAAAAATCGTTGCTCTTTTGAGCTAAACTAGTCATCTAGCCATCTTCGTAAGAAGTGAAGCGCTGCTGAGCAAGTGCGTGATCCATCGATGCAAACAAGTGGTAATCGAAAGGAGCCAAGTCTGGTGAGTAAGCCGCATGGGGTAGAACTTCCTAACTGAGTGCTTCCAAAGTGTCCCGAACTGATTTTGCCATATGTGATGGAACATTATCATGGAGAAAAGTGAAACCTTATGTTGCCTCTTTTGATATTCTGGTCGTTTTTTAAGCAGCGAACGATTCAAATCGATCAATTGTTGTTGATAGCGTTTGGTATTAACCGTTTCGCCAAGCTTCAATAGCTCATAATCAAATCACACCCTTCTGGTCCCACCAAACACGAAGCATCGTCTTCCTGTCAAAGCGATGCGGTCTTGCGGTCGATGTGGATGGTGCGCCTGGGTCTACCAATGATTTTTTGCGCTTGGGATTCTAAAAAAAAATCCACTTTTCATCCTCAATAACGATACGATGCAAGAATGACTTTCTTCTGTATCGTTCGAGCAAAATTTTACATTTGTTTTTGCGCCTCTCTATCTATCTCTCGTTCAATTCATGTGACACTCATCGGTCGACTTTTTGAATCTTTCCGATCTCTCGTAGGCGATTGGAAACAACTTGTTGACTAACGCTCAATTGCTCTGCGAGTTGTTTTTGTGTTTGTGAATCATCTTCATCCAGCAATGCTCGCAATTCTACGTCTTCGTACTTTTTGGGCGGTTTTCCGTGTTCCTTGTCTGCAATATCGAAATCTCCAATTTTGAAATCATCGTTCACACGTTTTTTGCGATGGAGCATGTTCACCATAAGCTCTCCAAGTAATTGATATGATTCCGCAGCAGTTTTCCTCAAATGAAAACAAAAAATTAATGCTGTCCGCAAATGCTTCTTATTTGGTACAAATTTCGTCATATTAAACACAGCAACACAATATTATGCAAACACTTTTCAATCACTTTGCGCGTTTGACATTTGTTGATGGTACAATAAATGGCGTATAATGTTAAATCTTTGTACTTCACACTGCATTGATGCGCCATCTGTTTCTCAAATCGTCATTTCACTTGTACACTTGGTATAGGAAATTTTATAAGCTTTAATTTGATACTTTATATTTTTTACATAAATCCTTTAGAAACTGAAATATTTATAAAAATGTAACGAACAGGTTTTAAGAAAATATTGAAAAAAAACAATTTTCCTCAAAGCTATTTTTCCAAAGTATATTTTGGTACGCATCTAACGTATATAAATACTTGTAAATTTTGAGAAAAATACGAATATTATTTTTATCAATTCGATTACATACCCGTAATAAATTTATATTTTAACTTAAATTGAAGGTAAAAATGTTTCGATTTGACAATAAGTACTTTTTAGGAGTAGCCAAATCCGAGATATTTACTAAAAATTGTTAAAAAAATAAGTTTTATTCGAAAATAAGAAGAAAAATTCTAAAAATCGTATTTCGGAAATTATGGCATACAAGAATGAATAAAAAATGATTTTGTAAAGAATTCAATAACCTTAAATTTTCATAAGAGGTATTTTACATAAAGGTAGACAAATCCAAGAATTTACGAAAAAAAAACGAAAAACTTTCTTTCTCAAAATCATCAAAAATATGACATTCTTAAAATTATTCTATCACGGAAAATATTGATCGTACGATATTGAAAAAAAAAACGAAATTGTATAATTTTGCCAGCTTTTTTTATAATGACTTGTATTTCAATAAAATCAATACTATCAGAGAATTCTTGAAAAATCGTATTTTTGAAATTATAAAGTTTTCCAAGTGAGCTAACGGTCAGAATTTTTAGTATGTTGTATAATATGCCATTTCGAACAACTTATCGCAAGCAAATCTTGCAATATGTATGTTATCTGGATGAATATTAATATTAATTAATATTTTATGCTGTAGCAACAGAAAAATTATATATCTTGATCAAGAAGTTCCCGGAATTCATTCAGAAAATTCAAAATACAGTTTTATTCATCAAAAGTCATATTGTCCCCTTCAAAGTACTCCCCATCGACTGCAACGCACTTATGCCAGCGCTTGATCCAGCTCTCGAAACATTTCTGGAAACTCTATTGTGGTATAGCCATCAGAGCCGTCTTCGATTTTTCCATTACCTCCTTTCGGCTGTTAAAACGCGTTTCTCGTAATGGTTTTTTGACTCGAACAGAAAAAAGTCGCAGGGAGCCATATCAGGTGAATTCGATGGTTGTTGGATGGTGTTCGTTTCGTTCTTGATTAAAAATTTATTCGTTGTTGCAAATTCAACTCCATTTTTAAAACTGTAAAAAATCGAAAATACGTGCAGAGGTAGATGTACTCAAGACGGCGTAACTTTTACAAATGTCAAGCTATGGTGATAAAATTTGGTGGGAATGTCAATGACAGATGTGGCAATCTAATCAAAAAAAACAGAACTCAAATCAGCTGACTCAGAATATCCTGGTGATAATTCCAGGAACTTTTTGATCAAAGTGGTAAATGTAAATACAGGGTGTTCAGTAATGACCGCATTATCTTTCATGGGCAGGTAAAACGAAACTGAATCGAAAAGTCTTTTATCACATTGCAATTTTACAATTTTTTTTTTAAATTAACTAATGAGCAGGATGTCTAAAATCAGTGCATGAAACAACTTTAGATATTTTTAAGAGTTTTTTTGAGAAATCTTCAAGATATTTCATAAAGAACTCTGAAAAAATATCTTAAAGCTGTCTTATGCGTCGATTTTATTCGCTTATTTTATTTATTTTATTGGCAATTTTTAAGAATTTATATCTCATTTATATATAAGTACTGTTTACAAAGTAGAACATTACTTTGCATCGGATTAAATTTTTAAATGTTAAAATCGTTGCCATAAACTAAAAAAATTTCAGCATTAGATTTCCAACATAATTTTAAAATATGTTTATTTATTTATTGTTTAAAAAATGACTTTTTTACGAAATTTAACATTCTTTATAAAGAATATTAACATTATCTTGAATTATTAAAATTCGTTGTTATGATGAATATATTGTCCATGTCCTATAAAGGGCATTTTTTTAAATTTCAATACCTTATATACTTTGTAGTCGTGCAACGAAGAATTTAAATACAGGATTTTTCTAAATTACAAATTTGTGGCTATCGAGAAACATATACAATCATATAATCTTTTTTTCAGAAATATGTACGCGCGCACGTGTATGTATAATATACTATACGTGTGTATAATATACTATACGTGTGTACACATGCACACACGTACACGCACACGCGCGCACGCACGCACGCACGCACGCACACACACACACACACACACACACACACACACACACACACACACACACACACACACGCGCGCGCGCGCGACACGACACGACACTACGACGACACGACACTCACGACAACGACATACATACATACATACTAATAACTAACTAACTAACATA
>NW_012130066.1:13482255-13488682 GCF_000143395.1 Atta cephalotes | reverse complement strand
TATATATATATTATATAGTATAGTTATATATATNTATATATATATNTAGTATATATATATATATANATATATATATATTTTATATATATTTAGCGGGAAATCTATAAATTACATTGTGTGTATCGATAGTCACAAATTAGAAATTATAAGTATAATGATTTCATTGTTGAAGGCGAAAAATTTACTATTTTAGAAAAACTCTGTACTTGAATCCTTCATAATGGGATTGAAAAGTAAGATATTGAGATATTAAGAATTTTTGTAAAGGAGGAACAATACATTCATGAGTTCTGATTATAATTTCGAGATAACGTTAATCTTTTTGTTAGAAAGGACAAGAACATTTTTAATATAACAAATGCGTCATTTTTGCACATTAAATCTCAGTTATTTCGAAAACTTGACTTGCTAGTAAAATTTAATTTGCGGCATCGTTTTCAGCTAAAAATCTATTAAAAAACATATCTGATTAAAAGAAACATTTTTTTGTAAATTAATATTATCTTTATTCACAGTTTGTGAATATAGCACCAAATTCATTTATCGATACAACGATTTTATCGACAATGGCGAAAATGTTATACATATTTTACATCAATTTATAAAATTGATGTTGATGCCGCTAACGATGACCTTCGTCTGTCACGCAAAAAAGGCCTCCATGTCTCTCTACAGTACAACGTACTAAAAGAATAGAAACTGAAATTGAGACCAAACACTATTCCCATAGTTGTTGAAAATTCAAAAAGAAAGTCCAATGCTTTTGCAGCAGATATGGCAAATTCAATCATGATATCGCCTTCGTTCGATAACATTTTTCCTTATGCCTATATCACACTAGCGATTGGAGATCTGCGTTCGCGTTTTTTTGCGCCTGCCATTATTTTTTGAATCAGAAAAGAGATGCTGGCGATTGCGATTCACAATTCCCGTTTAGACATCTGTCAATTTTTCATAATCGAGACGCAGATGCAATCAAAATGTCTTTGTAGTCATGTGTCTAGTTTATGTATCGAAACGAAAATTGACGATAATATCTCTTGGAAAAATATGAAATCTATTATTCAGTGATGATGCAAATATAAAAATGTGAATTCCTTCTTTTATAATTTTGTATTTTTTTCATATGCGTTGCAGGAAATGTCTGACAAAATGTATTCGCTGATCGTTACTAGTGTGATTGAAAAACATCTAATTGCAAGCGCAAACGCAAACGCAGACGCAATGTCCAATCGCTGGTGTGATACGGGCATTAGAGAGATGACAATCGTAAGCAAGATGTAGAATCCACCGCAGGAGATATCACATCCGTGAAAAATTGAACTTTGAAATGTTATTATCAACATACTCGAATGTATCGCTTCTAAGTCATTCATGGGATATAACTGAAAGTGAAAATATATTCATATTTTCAGGGAATGGAAAGTTACTTTTTAAAAATAACAAGTTTCAATTACTCGTTACCGAGTAGAAAAAGTAAGTTTCCGTTACTACTAGCAAACACGGAGTATAGCTAGAATATAATCTGGAAAATATAATATAACAGAAATAATATAACAGAATGTTATATTGTAGTGATATTATAATATATTTTGTTATGTAGCTACAAAATAATTGTTATATATTACATTATTTTGATATGTACTTGTTAAAGTAAAATAACGGTAACATAATTTCAATGTAACATATTTGTATAGTAGATGTTATGTTGAAGGTAAATAATTGGTAGATTACATTATATATTACGTAATATTATATATATTATGTAATATTTATATATTATGTAATTTAAGATTTATATATTATTGTTATATTCACATTATACAATACAACAACTGCGCTTGGCATTTATTTGTTAGGGTATAACAGATTTAATATTTATATCAGAAAATATGCATTCTACACAGTACATAGTTTTCGATATTGAAATTTCTCATTCTCTATTACTTACCTGTATTTTTTAGATAAGCAGCGACTCACCCAGATAACATTTATGTTGCATAAAATATCTAAAAGATGTCTTTTAGACGTCTTATGTCTAAAAAATGTCTTAAATGTCTTTTAGATATCTTATGCAACATAAGTGTTATCTGGGCAGTAACTTTGGATAGAGAATGTTTTTTTGTAGCAACGTTTAGTCTTGTTTAACAATTCATGGATCTGATATTCTTGCAGAGAATAACAACATTATTCTACAATAAGTCATTACCTAAATTTTAAGTCATTTTATAAGAAAATTTTATAAGAAAATTGGTTAATTTCTTATAACTTAAGACTTAAAACTTAAAGGTTAACCATAATGGAAGAGATAACATGGTGTGTGTAATTAGACAGTGCCTTTTTCTAAATCTCTCCGTCTACAGACTGTTCATAAGGAGGAAGAGATAACTGTGAAACGCTAAATATGGACGGTGTTCATAGGCCATTTTTATTTTAGAACTTAAATAGTCTCTTAAGATACTAATACAGTCTTCGGATTGGTATTCTAAGACTGTATTTAAGACAGTCTTAAATGTATGAATCGATTATGAATATTAATCTGTTTCATTGTTCTTGTGTTCTGAATTTTTTCTTATTAATTTACATTAACACATTTCATATTTCTTTTTCTATAGAAAGAGAATTTAAGATGCATTATAAAGTGTATCAAGCAAAGAAACATTCAGTACAATTTCACGACGCGAAACTGATCAGTATTCATAGTCGATTCTTGCATTTAAGAATGTCTTAAGTCTTAAGATATCGTAAATCAATTCGTGGACTGTTTTAGCATCTTAAGACATTATTTAAGACGATTTTAATAAAAACCGACTATGAATACCATCCCATGTTTCGCGTTTCACAGTTCATAGCTCTTGCTACCTATTGACACGGAGCAAAAATAGGCGTGATTCGAACTGCACACCATGGTAATAGCTTATTGCGTAAATTCACACAGAAGGATTATCATACATAAAACGTAAGCTGCATAAGCATAGCTTAAGGCCGTTGAATCATTCAGCATAAAGATATCATATTGATTTATATAAGATATTGGGCCAGCGGTTTTATGCAATGCTTACATATAACTTATATTTCTTTTATGTGATTGTTCTATTAAAGTATATATAAATAAGATTACTTAACTATATAATTCATTATATAGCAATTATATATATATATATAGCAATTATATAATATTGAAATTATTTATATTATATAATTATTTATAGTCATATAACATTTCAGCTTGTTATGTATTGTGCAACAGTTATAATGTTTATTATATTGTTATATTTATTATATATAACTGTAATTTGCAGTGAGTGGGAAATTATAACTAACGTCTACGTAATCAACATGTTATATTACCTGTTATATTCCGTTTTATTAGCAATATAACAGTTATAATATTGCGTTTACTGACTAGTTATCGATTTTTAAACGATTTTTAACTCGTTACGGATTTTTAACCGTTAATTGAGAAAGTAATTTTTCGTTATTTTTCCGTTATTTTTTTTAAATGACGACCGCCAATCATAGCACAGGCAGACTTAGGGACTTCCTAATCTCAAGTGCTATAAAAGTACTGTAAAAAATTTTTGTGTAAAATTACTAGTATTATAGTGAGTAATTTTGATATCCACTATAATAGCTGTAAACTCCACACGTTTGTAAATTTACAATATGCAAATAAAAATAATTTCTTGAATTTCTTTGTTAACGAAGCAGATTGTGGAAGTACAATTACAATGTATATGCGTATAGGAACGATAACAATATATTTCGCATTATATATTATTGTACATTTAATAACAATACGCGAAAAATTATTGTTATATTACATAATATTATTAAAATTTGAATAATTATAGAAAATATTCAAAATAGCCTGCTATTTATGTAATTTTCCATATAAAATAAGATATATTTACACAATAAAAACAAATTTACATAATTTTTGCGGAATTACATAATTTCTGTTTTATTGCATAATTTTTTAATATTTACAGAACTAATCATGTAATTTTTATATCTATTATATGTATAAATTTATAAAATTTTTTTACATTGTGAGTGGCTTGTGTCGTATTGTTCAATTATGTGCAAATTAATGATAAAATTCGTAACTATAAAATTCGTTACCATTACCAAGAACATGTAACTTCATTACCGTTATAGATACCAAAGAAAAAAAATAACACAATTACTAGTAAAATTACCAAAAAAATAACGTGTAATTGTAACTTTGTTACAAATAACGAGTTACTTCCATTTCCTGCATATTTTGAACATTTGGAAAATGAAATGTTACAACGTCTACAAATCTATGATGCTTTAAGTGTACAATTGTTTCTGGACAATATTCCAATTAGGATAAAATGTATGCCGAGTTGGAGAAAGATATTGTCGACATACTTCATCTCATTCATAATATGAAAACTTTCAAAATATGAAAGTATGTGTAAATGCGAAAATTTTAAAGACGCGAAAAGGTTATTGAAAATATAATTAATCTATAAATTATATACAATTTGTACATATAAACTTTTGTATCATAATAATTATTCTATGTATAATATTTGGACATGTTAGACGATATTATGGCCTCTGTGTAAATTAAGTATTGTAATAATTTTACAAAAATTGTTAATATGCATTCGGCATTTGATTAAATTTAACACTGAAGATGTAATGGATTTTTACAAAAGAACGATTTTGCTATTTTGTGCAAGAAGTGCATTAATAAAAAAAGAAATGAGATTGAGAAATTTAAATTACTGAAGACAAAAATAAAGAAAATAACAAGATTAAAAAAATTATAAATGCGTTATTAAAATAAACGTCTCAAAAACAAGATAAATATATACTGTATAAATGTAAAATTGTATTTCTAATTACATGTATTGTTATTATATATGTAGGTACCACGATATTGGGAAAAAAAAATGATATTCGCAATGGAAGAATGTGCCAAAAAATAAGATTTTTTGTTGTAAAAACAATTGAAGACTTACCAGAAGCTTAAAAAAATTTCTGTTCAAGAATGTTTCTCAGTCGCAAAATAAAGGAGGAAAACAGAGCCGATACACTTTTGATTAGATATATGAGTGCATACTTATGCGATTTTATTATATTATTAAAAGCTTTGCTTTGTATTTATGAACGTTTACGTAGAAAAGATGTTCTGCCCCTTGCAACTCAAGCAATGTTATTGAAATACATCAGCTTTCTCTCGATTTTGGATTTAGGAAAGTAGTATTCAAAATTTTAAATTGTAAAGCATTCATAAGTATGCAACAAAGAAGAAATAATATTTGTAAAATATTATATTATTTTAAATATCTATTATTTGTTATCTTTCTTTTGCTATGTTAAATACACGAAAAGAAGGGATTTCATTCAATATTAAAAATATACAAGTTATTGACCGCCGTTGACCGCCTTAGGGAACATTCCTACCGATGGCGATGAATTAGGCGATCATGGTCTTGTCTTTATGTTCTAACTCTTCCAAGGCAAATGGACACTTTGGTATTTTTTATTAAGAGGTTGTGCGTTCGGAGCAATATTACATAAATTAATAATATTATATAAATTAATAGAAACGTTGGTTTATTGGAAACGCAGGATTTTATGCTGACGTTATAGTAACAAATGATGCATCGTGGAATCGCACGATGTGAAAAAAATTTGACATGGATGAACATATATGTTCCTGCAAAAATCCCACAAATAATACTAGGCAATTATGGTTAGCATTGGACTTTTCGCATCTCATCAAATGTTTCCGCAATCGTGTTGTCCAGCAAAAGATCATGGCGGTAAGAATTGAAGACTCGTTATGATAAAAATACATAAATGAAATGCATTTATTTGATATTATGTAATCTATTGAATATTATATAATCTTATTTTTAATATTTTCAGACGCCAAATGGAGTCATTCGTATAGCGCATTGGGATGCTGAAAAGGATAATTCCAAATTTTATATGTTGAAAGTTGCCACAAGCTAAAATGCATACGTGCATCCTAAACCGTATCAAAAAATGCATGTTGCAATAGCTTTCCATATGTATTATGACTATCAAAATTATTATTTTATTATTATTTATTAGGTGTACAACTTCGTTTCCGCCGTTTTCCTATAGATGGCTTTAGCGGTAAGTGGTAGTCGAAATAAATAGATCATAGACGTCATACAATAAATTTGGGCATTTGTCAACATAACCCCATAGAAACATTAGGCGATTTGTGTCTGCATCATAAAGTTATTCTCGATTGAAAATGTCAGTTTACGAGCCAAATTCTCGTCATTTGCGGGAGGTTTTAATTTTTTGCTTCAATATGAAGAAATCTGCGGCTGAGGCTCATCGAATGCTCTCAAATACTTATGGTGAGGCCGCTATTAGTGAAAGAACGTGTCGTGAGTGGTTTCAATGCTTC
>NW_012130066.1:13472912-13482235 GCF_000143395.1 Atta cephalotes | reverse complement strand
GATTCAGAAGCAAGGAAATTGGGCGTACGAATTGAAGCCGAGAGATGTTGAACGGTATTTGTTTGCTTGTGAACAGCTGCTTGAAAGGCAAAGACGGAAGGGATTTCTGCATCGCATTGTGACTGGGGACGAAAAATGGGTTCATTACGATAATCCCAAGCACAGAAAATCATGGGGAATTCCCGGCCATGCTTCCACATCGACGGCCAAACTGAATATTCACGGCTCCAAGGTCATGCTCTGTATTTGGTGGGACCAGTTCGGCGTAGTATATTATGAACTGTTAAAACCGACTGAAACAATCACAGGCGATCGGTATCGAACGCAATTGATGCGTTTGCCGCACACAAACGGCCGCAATACAACGAGAGACACGATAAAGTGATTTTGCAGCATGACAATGCTCGATCCCAATGTTGCGAAAGTGGTCAAGACATACTTGGAAACGTTGAAATGAGAAGTCTTACCCCACCTGCCGTATTCTCCAGATGTTGCTCCCTCTGACTATCACTTGTTTCGATCAATGGCACACGGCCTGGCTGATCAGCACTTCCGGTCTTATGAAGAAGTAGAAAATTGGATCGATTCGTGGATAGCTTCAAAAGATGACCAGTTTTTTCGACGCGGGATTCGTATGCTACTCGAAAAATGGGAAAAGTAATGGCCAGCGATGGACAATACTTTGAATCATAAATGTATAACCAGTTTTTTACAATAAAGCCTCGAATTTCGGAAAAAAAACGGCGGAAGCAAAATTGTACACGTAATAAAAAAATTAAATATGTCGGCCCTTATAATTTTTTCATTTTTTAGTTGCAACTGGAATGCTCACCTATAAAAATTAAGTTCTAGATTTACAAGATTATGAAGGTACAGTCGCTTTCATAGAACGCATGAATGCGCTGATCGACATAATGAATGCAAAATTACCCTTAATTGCAATGCAAAACGGGACTATCCAAAGACAGGTAGGCTTATTTGCAAATATTAATTGGATAAATTTTGTGGATTTCTAAAAATTCCATACTTTATTCATGATTTTGTAAATTGCTTTTTCCAGATACTAGAAGATTTTCTTGAATACATATTGTAACATATTGTTAAAGAAAATCGGTTCACATTTCCTTTCATAAAGAACATCTCAGAAAACTTTTCAGCTATTACTAAAAAATATAATATTAAGACCATTTTTGAATTCCTAACACATTAAAAAATTTCAAAACTAGAAAAAATTCAGTTGAAGTTTTATCACAATGTCGTACTTTACATAAAATTTCTTGTCAGGATTGTGACGCTACGTATGTCAGCCAAACTAAACAACAGCTAAAGATACGAGTCGATGGGCACAATTCTGACATAAAAAAGAAATATGGCTCGCCATCAATGATATCTATTCATAAGATAAATAATAACCATAATTTTGACTGGAAGGGAGTTCAGATTTTGAAGAGAAAATTACAAAAAAAGACTAACTTCTGAGATGATCTATATAATCAAACAAAAAACGGATTGAACAAGCAAAATGATATCGAATTTTCTTTTAAGTATATATTTCTATTAGATGTATTATCCAATAAGTGACAGTATTCCCTCATTTGATTGATTCACTCCCTCTTTAAATTTGTTGTCTTTTCTTATCTTGTCTTTTCCGTTGCCTTCATGTCATTTCGAATTTGTCAATCAATCTGTCTACATGTAAACGTTCGTCCTGTCGGTCCGGCAATTCTAAAAAATTTGAAGGTAAAAATTAAAAGTTTTAATTTTTTCATTGTTTTAATTCCTGTGTATCCTTATAGCCAATACCATCAGAATTGCAATAGAATATTCACTCAATTTGGAAGGAATCATCAAATTCTGGATTGAAGTTTTTGCAACAAATTTTATGTAATCTACGATGCGTAACGGACAAAATATTGTAAGAACACATGAAATGTAAGTTGTATCCACTGAACATGGTTCCGTTGAGAACCAAAATATTTGGAAGACTTTTATAATTTGTAACAATATATATTTTATTGCACAGACAACGTGCTTGACTCATTTAGCTCTTATACGAATTGTATTGAATTGAATAATTCGCTAAGGCTTTATAGTTTTTAATTTACATTTTTATAGTTTATTTACTTTATTTATTATTATAAATTAGATTATTTAAAAAAAAACGAGAAAAATCTCAATTTTTTTTGTATAAATTTTTTATATATTTAAAATGATTTCTGCAAAGTTTCATTGCAATTCAATCAGTTGTTCTGTATAATTAAGTAAATTTTGTTTATTGAAAACAACTAATCTCTATGTTGTAATGAAAACTTTACATAAACTATTTTGAATACTTCAGTATTCAAAATATACTTATAAAAAAAATTTAGATTTCTTTCATTATTTTTTAATTTATGCATTTCCATTAGTTTTATTTCTATTTTTTAATGAAATTACTTTGTATTTCTACTTTCTTAATGAAATTACTCTTGCTTCATCTCAAAATCGCCGCTAAATTCTTTTAAATGTAATATAGAACAATTTGTAATTTTTTTATAATTTTGATTTGTCATTTTTAAAGAAATGGGCAATTTTTTTAGGAATTGTTCGATGTTTTGAACTACAAAATATACATTTTAGAGTCAAATTAATCACTTCGTTCCGCTGTAAACAGTAATTTAGGAAGAATTTTCATATCTGATTGCGCTATAACGAATGTAAATTAATAAACATAATAAATCAGAATTGATACTTAATTTTAACCTAATCAGAGATATCTTTGGTGTAGTTTTGATTTTGATTCTATTTCGCATTTGAGAGAGAGAGAGAGAAAGAGAGAGATTAATTAAAATACGTATTTTTGTATTTCTAAATATTCCAAATCTTGAAACCATAAATCACGTTCTTAAAAGTTTCATTTTATTTTTATAATTTTTTTGATATCTATAAAGATAAAGTAACTATGAAGTATGTAATAATGAAGTATGTAATAAATAATTTCTAATTTAATAACTTTACAATTTAATAGAAACAATCTCTTTTTTCGGTCATAGTTAAGTCTTCGTGCTTGAATGTCTTTTATAATTATATATATTTTTTCGAATTCTCTGCGTGCCAAAATAATTTTGCGGTCTTCAAACGTACCATTTAAAGATGAAGAATAATAATATTACGATATTAAATTATTATTTATCAATTTAATAGAGTAAATAGAGCATTTATATTTCTTTCCCTTCCGTAAGAGCTATGTTTCAAGATCGAAAAATCCTTTCAGCACGCAATTTGGAGAATTTGAAAATGTATATAAAATCACACAAAATTCATGTACAAAAACCTAGTTAATCGAGAAAAAGCATTGTACATAAATTCATACAAGAATCATACAAGCATTTAAGATTCAGCTAGACCGTTTAAGACTTTGATTTCTATAGTTGTGTTATCACAGCACACGCACACGCACGCACGCACATACACACACACACACACACACACACACACACATACGCGCGCGCGCGCACGCACATATACGGTCCTATAATATAATACATTATAATATATGATAATATATTATAATATATTATAATATATGATAATATATATAATATATTATAATATATTATAATATATTATATATATTGATTAAAATTAATTAATAATTTAACATTTTTTATATATTACAGAAAATTATTACCGATTTATTGCTCTGAATCAAATTCTTTGGATCTGCAAGTAAAAACTCTAAGAGAAGGACAAGAGAAAATTAATTTTAAAAAATGAAGTCCTTTTCAAAACAAAATACTCGTCCTCAAAGCCTCGAAGAAGTCAAAACTATTGTATCAACATTTGATACAATTTTTCATTAAAAAATGAAAAGCCTCTACAAGAATAGAAGTAAAACTTAATTATCAGTTCCACATAAGAAACATCAAGGACCCGACTGCCTATCTGTAAGGAAATTCTTCGTTCGAAGAATCTTTATCTATTTCATTATCCTTAATGATTGGAGTTGCAATAGCTCTGCAATTGTTCATACTAAAACGATCAAGTATCTTCTTGATATGTCTAATAAGTCTAACAGACAGCTCTTATAGATTCATCTTCCTTTCTGTCAGTTTCCAGTCTTAGGAAATATGATGCGCTTAGATGCTATTTTGAATTCTTTTCTTAGATCTTCTATAAAATAATGAAGTTCACTTTCGCTGTTGGCTGCTATCAAGCTACCGTCCATAAAAAGAACAAAGAAGATTTTTGTGGAGCCTCATTGCCTCACAAAGAGATATGGATCGGTTTCACTTCTCCGAAATCCCAATCCAATAATATAATCGCTTTTATTCCAACAGCGTGGAGCTTGCTTTAGGCCATGTAGATTCCTTTTTAAACGACACATTCTCTCAGAACCATCATTATATCCTTCTGGTTGCATGAATATTGTGTCTTCTAAGTCAACATATAAAAAGGCTGTAGATACATCTACCTGAGCAAACATCTTGTCTTTGACAACGCTGAGTAACATTTGAAGTATATGCTCTCGCTACAGGACTAAATGTCTGGTCAATGCTCTTTTGTTGTGAAAAGCCTTTAATTACCAGTCTAGCTTTAAATTTATCAAGCGTGCCGTTAGTATTAATGTTTACTTTGTATGTATTCATTTTGAGAATGGCCCTCTTTTCAGAAGATAGATTTTCCAGGCTCCGAGTCTGATTTTCTTGAAATGTGCCATTGAATGTGTGTCATTTCTCTGTCCATCGCTTCTTTCCAGTTGACTTTATGAATTCATTATAGGTTGTAGGTTCTTCAACCGTTGTTGAGATGCGATATAGTCTTTGTCTTTTAAGACATTTAAGTTTAGATCGATCACATAATTGTAATCCAGTTATCTCATCACTGTATTGTTCTCGGATTACTCTCTGGTATATTGTGTGTCTTCTTTATTTCAATCTTGAAAATCATCGCTTATGTCCTAAAATTCTTCATTTTCAGTTTGTGTGTCGATTTCAAATTCACCTCTTGCTTGAGCTGTTGACTCTTAATCAGGAAGAATATGACATTTGATCAGGAAGAAAAAATAACTTCTACTTCTTCTTTAAATTTTTTTCTTAAAAACATTTTTTCTTAAAAATAACATCTTGAGACCTAACTAATTCGTTCCCTTTTTCGGAACAAATTTCATATCCTTCCTCATAATCAATTAATATTTCGTTCACAACTTTTTTATTTAGTTTTGTTCTGCACTGTTTTGGAACATATGCATAGCAGATACAATATATAATACGAAAGTACTTTATACTTGGTTTCTTGCTACATCAAAGTTCATATGGAGACTTCCTTGATACATTTGAAGATCCGATTCGATTTAATATGTATGCTGTTGTATTTATCATTGTTGTATTTATCATTTCAGCTCAAAGTTTTTGTGGAATATCTTTGTGAGAGTGCATTAATGTTCAGGCTGTTTCCACAAAAATATAATTTTCCCTTTTATTGCAATCATTCTGTTGTGTGTACGGCACAGTGAATTGCTAAGATATATCTGCCCTTTGAAGAATCTCTTTAATGATATGACCTGCTGTCTTTGTCTCAGCTAAGAAGTGACTCAATTTAGCTAAAATTTCAGATTTTTCTTTAAGAATGTATGACTCTGAATTTTGTGTCAATTTTGAACAATACAAAGTATTTATATCCAGACATAGAGTTTTGGAATAGATACATCTGTGTAAATGAGCTCTCTCGGTTTCGTTGCTCTTTTCCTAGTGCTAAATGGAAGTCGGTGCTTTACCGTAAATGCAGCCTTCACAGAGCTCGGTATTTAATACTATGTTGATATTTTCTTTTGATTATCATCTTGCCTTTTATTTTGATGTTCGAATCTTTCATGATACAATTGAAGCAGATTTTCTTGATTGCGTTTACTATAGTCGGAGTATGAGGTTTAACGTTCTTTTATAGCTAATTTAAATAAACCTCCAAAACGATTACGTATGTCTACTAATTTAATATCTCGATCAACATTTAAATTGCAAACTTCTGCTGTCGAATCTATTCTTTAGATTTTTGTTCTTTACTGCAAAAACAGAGAATAAGCTTTTTTATATCATGGATACATACATCTCCCAAAGTGAGTTTGTGCCATCTTCCGCCAACTGCTTCAATGTCTATTTTGCCAATGGCTTCACTGGTGCTTTCATTAGCCGTAGTGACTGTATGGAAAGTTGTAAATTTTTCAAATGTTCTGAAAATGCTTTTGTTATAACATGATTTGCTCCATTATCCGTATACCAGCCATTATCACAAAGTATCTGAAAGTGTCTCGGATTTACGGATAGCAAGAAGTAACATCTCCGCTGAATCTTTATTTGAAGAACCTGTAACTTTTAATTTATTATCTGTTTTGAATAGCCTTCCATTTTATATTCATTTTTGACATTTTTTGATTACATGATTTAGTTTTTTACAGTAATTACAGATAATTTTCTTCTGTTTTAAATTACTTGAATTCTATTTAAAATTTGAATTCTGTTTTGAAGAATCAAGTGCGAGCACTTCTTGTGATTCAATTCCTTTATTTGATAGAGCTTTTTCATAGGCACAAAGCTAATTTGTTAGGTTATTAATAATTCTATCATTTTTAAACATCAACATCCAACTTGATTTAAAAGAAAAATTTTACGTAATCTATTGTTATTATAGAAATAAAGAGATTACACTTTCACATGATAGATTTGTTATATTATATAAAAGCGGTATTAAAAAATATACATAATTTTTGGTTTGATAGATAGAGCTTTATTGTTATCTGACTCTGAATTCTATCAAAAGAATATACTAATAGAGAATCCCCTCAAATTCATTTTTGACACAATCAATATTAGAATCAGAAGCATTCAACGTGGAGTAGCGGTGGAGGTAGTTCGTGATTGCACAAACAATAATGATAAAATAAAGGATGTTATATCATTGTTTACTGCCTTTTGTACTATCGATAACAGAGAAATTCAAAAACTTTAATAGAGAAGATATTAAAGTTTCATATTGTAGCTCTAAAATAAATTGAGTAAGTTTATTAAGATACAAAAAAATTCTCATTCAAATTAGTCAAAGAATAATGTGATATACAAGATTATGTGCAAGAATTGTGATGTAACTATGTCAGACAAACGAGTAGACAACTTAAAACCAGAATTACAGAACACCGTAATCGTATTCGTTGGAATACATCTACCCGTTCTGTAATCACCGAACATGCGAATGACACATGATTTTGATTGGAATAACATACAGATACTAGATAAAGAGCCATGTTATAATAAACGCTTAATTTCTGAAATGTTAAATATTAAAAAGCAAAAAAACTTAATTTTGCTTTGTCTTAATTTTCAAATAGACAAGGCCTTTACAAAGCCTATACATCGATTATAAACAAAAGTTGATATTGTTCTTATCTAGTTGTTAATCTAGTAATTGCCTCTCAGATAGTGACAGTCAGTCTTATCGTTATAACATATATTTAAAAAAAAAATTCTTTCTGGAAAATTCGATCTATACAAATTATCAAGTTTTAATATAGTGACTGTGTATTACATTGTACAATATTATTACTATCTGATTGATATACTACCTGTTATATTTTACATGATTTTATGATGAATTTGACGTATTTCTTCTTAAGAAATGATAATTGCGATCACGTTGGTGAGTGTTTTATTAAGATGATGTTTTTGCTTGATTTTTATAGAATTTAAAAGTAGATAACATTTTGAAAGATTTTTATTTTATTCAGATTTTAATTTCATTTTTTATTTTTATTTATTGGTTAACAAATATGTTCTTTTAATTAAAATATCATGAAATTTCAAACAATCAGTTCAAACAGTCAGTAAATCGCTTACAAGTAATTCATAGATGTCTGTGAGGCATTTATCAATATCATTATGGTATATAAATTGGAAAACTTTTATCACGATTTTCATTTTTCTATGACGATGAAATGAATTTTAAGATTGTGAAGGTTTTGTATTATCTGAGGATGGCTCAATCCAAGAGCCGAAACATGTAAAGTAATGTATTTTACAATGTGTTATTTATAGAATTTTTTTATTCATTTAATATATCATGTTATAGTTCTTACATTTATACTTACATTTATACTTAATTACGTTGAGTCTTACGTGCCTTATACATCTTTGTATGTGTTTTTTAAAATCGAGAAATTTAACTGGATGCACCTCTCTGGTAATGGTATCGCATACTATTCGACCACACTCCATTTTCATTCGATTGACAAAAATGTGGACTAAATATTTTACAAAAATGATTTCCAACAGATTGTAGCAACATTTAGAGGAATAAGTTTGTTACAGCATTTCTGCTCGTCTTCGCAAACAATCGTTATCCGCATAATGTCTCTAGATTGATCCAAACGAAATTATTATTGCCCTGGTGACAGCAACATGATGGTAATTGAAGAGAAACTTATGCTAAGTGCTTATTCCTTTTCTTATGCCAAGGAATGTTTTGTTATCTGGGAATGTAGGGTAAGTATGCTAACTACTAGATAGTGTTTTTTGTTACTGACAGTGAGTATTTACATACAGAAGAAAGGTAACAGTAAAGGATTATTAAATGATTATGATATGAAATTAATAAGAACTCAGATAAAACTTAAATATATTTTCCATAATTTGACATTAATAGGAGTTAAGTTTATAAATTAAATAAACAAGCTTTTAAAAAAAAGGTTTCTCATAATAGGTGACTTTACTAAAAATCCTATAATAAAAATTGCGACACGAGCCAACACGAGCCGACTTTTGTATGCAAGGTAACAGTTTATATATTGTATCTCTGTCTAATCTGATGCATCTTAAATCATCTAATCACCTAAATTTGTACTGACGACACGCGTACATACGATGTACTCGATTGTACTGATAATTATTTATTAAAAATGATTAAATGTGCAGTTCCATTTTGCACTAATTTACTTAGCTAAAGACTACAATGAAAGCATTTCCTCAAAATATCGACCATCGTATTTTATAGGCGAAAAATGTTAGCAAAAGATGTTGGGGAAATGGTGTGAAAAATTGGACGCTTGCAACAGCAAATTCTTTTTTCTGCGAAGTTAAATAATATTTGCATAAATTTATTATTAAAAAATTAATAAAATATGTTTCATTAAAAATTGTATAATTATTATAAATCTTTTTTTCATTCATATATATATATATATATATATATATATATATATATATATAATAATACTACTAGTACTTACTTCTTCGTAGTAGATATAGTAGTATACTATAGTACGACAACTAAACTAACACACTACTATTACTTTACTT
>NW_012130066.1:13468711-13472892 GCF_000143395.1 Atta cephalotes | reverse complement strand
TAGTATAATATATATATATAATTAATTAAAATTAATTAAATAATATATATAATAATAATTAAGTATAATTATTATTAAATTACTTTTACTATATATATATATATATATATATATATATATATATATATATATAATAAGTACACTAAGGCTACTTTCCTTCTAGGAGATACAGTTGACATACATGGCACAAATCAACGCACATCATTTTCCATTTATAATTTTGTTTAAGTTTAATCGACACACTTCACTTTTGCTAGGAAGGAGAGTAAGAATGTATCAAGTGTGATTTTAACGAATTTAATATATTATATTATTAATATGTATACACAATATTAAAATGTATACACAAACCAATTCCTATCATTTTGTTCTTTTTTGACTATTTTTAACTAAAATCTTTTAAAAAATTAGATATTAAAAGTTTGCATACACACTGCATTGCGTTCCATTTAAATGCGGTAAACTGTGTTCGAATGTATTAAACTGTGTCGATTTGTGTCTCATAAAAGGAAAACAGCCTAATATTATGTATATACCTCAAATAATAAATTAGCAATTTAAAGATATTAAAATTATCAAGATTAAAATCTTTTAATATTATTCAGGATTATAACCTTGGCAATATATCAAAGCAATTAGCTACAAACACGATTTTATCAAATTAAAAGCGATGTGAAAATTATAATATTAATTAGGTGTTGACTAATGAAATTATAAATATTCTAATGATATATGTATATATTTTTGCTCATTTTTGTACCTTTTAATTCTCGTTTTAAAGTATATAATCAAATCTTTAAATTTTCAAAATAATTTTATTTAAAAAAAGATTAAACTAAACTTTTTCTTGCATACGCATTATCTCAACGTAATGTAAGAAATCTATTTGTTAATGTAAATTAATTTTAATTATATTGTTAAAATTTAAGAGTAACACGAATATAGATATTCATATATAGGCGGGAATTTTTAAAATATGGACCAATAAAAATGCGACTTTCTCATGTCACAACTTTTATTAAAAGGTCTCTAGACTTTACTTTATATATATACATAACTTCTAATATTATGTATTACACTAACAATGTTTTATAATGTTCTATGTTCTTTTCGATTCATTTCGGTAAGTTATTATTTCAGAAAATTACGAACGATGAGCCGGATAATCAGCATACCAACTGAAAGCTCCATTGGATCCGGTATGTCCTCCGAAATCAACATAATCCAGGACATGCGTTGCCAATCGCTGTACTTCGGAATCATCTTGAGAAACGCTAGATACAACGATTGGTATATATGCTTTTGCTACTCTTGATAATGAAGGTGCAATTGCATTCACCTTGATGACATCGACAACATCAATATCATCGACAGGAATAGTGATATAACGTCGATATCCTGATATACCACAAACGGCGCATAGCAACATCAATATAAAATCCTGAAAAAAAAGGAATCAAATTTTATTTAATGAATCGGAAGCCTAATAATGGGCTATTTATTATATATAGAATGTTTGTTGTCAATAAATATCCAATTAATAGATAGTTTATAGACAGTAAATGGGTAATAAATGCCCATTATTAAGCTTTCGACTCATTAATCATCAAGAGCATCGCAAAACAGTGGATGTATAGTTGACATCGACTTCTTCAGAGGGCTGTAATGCACAAGGTACTTTGCAGTTACAGGATAAAGATCCTCCTCTCTTTCTTTGTGATACATGTGGGACACTATAGGGGTTCCTTTCAGGCATGTTCAGATTCTCACCTGAGTGCTCCCCAGGTGTCATGTCATCTTTGTTATTTAACAAATATTAAACAAGGATGACATGATACTCGAGAAGCACAGAATACCTGAGAATGGGAATTAGAATGTCAATAAGCGATTCAATACAACACCATGATCATCTTATCCTTATTTAATATTGACAAACAACAAGAATGTAATGATATTATATGTATCATTTATGTTTGTTGGAAGGTACCCTAGGACAGAGACGTGCCTAAACAGCGTTGCTAATTTCAATTCATCACATCAACATTATGCATAGCGTATATGTCACGTGACCGATGTTTTCTCGCAGTTTTGATCGCAGAAATTATTTGTAATTGTTAAAAAACTTTTGTTAAAACCAAGAAATAATGGATATTGTCCCCTCCTCCTCCCCCCCCCCCCAATTCAATTTTATTGAAGGGGCAAAAAGTGGTCTGCCCTCTCCCCCGCTCCCCCACTCCCCTCCATAGTCGGCGTCTATAATTCTTATCATTTTGCTATGAGTATGGAGAGACACTATTATATAAATTTTATCTTTATTATTCATTAGATGTAAAGATAAACAAATAGCACTAATAGCATCTTTCCGAATGCGGCCTATATGTACAGATTTTATTCGAAAAATATTTACAATAAGTATGTCGCGTGGTAATACATATCAATTTCATTCGCGTAAAAAATAATATAATTCTTTCATATTTAATAAGTATAAAACCAAAACAGTCACATTAAAAATAAAAATAATTTATATATCTTAAAGAATTTGATCAAAGAATTTATTAAATTATTTTATTAAAACAATGCACACTGTGCGTGAAACACACTTTTTGTTTTAAATGCATATAATATTAACATTATCTATTTTAAATTATATAAAGTTAGCCTCCCAAACTTTACAAAAAATTAAGGTGAAACTGTATTGACAACCTCACTAGGCGAGCGGTTTACTCTCAAAAGATCGTTTAGAAAATACATTAACTGACTAATCAACGTTTTATGTGATTTAATTCAGTATCTAATATTATTCTGCGAAAAAACATCCATATACAACTATACACTTTATAAAGATTATCCGTTTCACGGATTTTTTCCATGTCCAGATTTATTCTTAGAATGCTAACGTTTCATGAATTTTGCAGTCCACTTCATCAAAGCAAGGAGCAGCCTGATACTGAGCTGTTCCTCGGGATCCTTCCTTTTACGTTACGCTACTTGTTGGAATGGGGAGGGAGAAGAAGAAAATTGTGGGGAGAGGGAATAGTCGATTTTCAATAACCGGAAGAATGGTCTTTCATATTTTATTTATGTTGTAGCCATTATCTCTATTTAGATTGTCAGGATGTTTTTATATCTTTATGTTTTTATATCTTCTCTAGTGTTTCTTGGAAAGTATATATAATATTGGCTATTGTGGTCGTCAAGTGTTTTGTCAAACAGTATTTGATGTCTTGTTTCAATGTTGAATTCTGATAATGTCGACTGCGTAGCGTGATTTAACCTGACATCACATTGGTATTCTTTTATCCATAGGTTCATTCTCCCGGTTTCTCCAATGTATACTTGCTCGTAGGAACAAGGTATTTTGTATATTCTGAGCTGAGTGGAGGTCTTTAATTTTTAGGATTTCTTAAGATTTGTCCTATCTTTTTGGATGGTGGTTTGAAAATAGTTCAGATATTGTGTTTGTTTAATATCCTGCCAATCCGATCTATTATTTCTTTGACATATGAGAGAATGGATAGGATCCTTTTATCTAGTTGTATGTCAAAGACCATTGTTTTGTTTGCATATTTATTGATTATTTTGGTTATGTCTTTTTTGTCGTGTCCGTTTTTCTGTAAAGTTAGTTTTAGGTGGTTAAGTTCTGTCCTTTGTTAGAGATGGTGCTCTATGTAGTGAGTTGATTTCTGACTGATTTTGTGCTGAGTGATGATGCGATTCGGCATGTACAACTTTGCTTCCGCCGTTTTCCTATAGATGGCTTTAGCGATAAGTGGTGGTCGAAATAAATAGATCATAGACGTCATACAATAAACTTGGGCATTTGTCAACATAACCCCATAGAAACATTAATCGATTTGTGTCTGCATCATAAAGTTATTCTCGATTGAAAATGTCAGTTTACGAGCCAAATTCATTTGCGGGAGGTTTTAATTTTTTGCTTCAATATGAAGAAATCTGCGGCTGAGACTCATCGAATGCTCTCAAATACTTATAGTGAGGCCGCTATTAATGAAAGAACGTGTCGTGAGTGGTTTCAACACTTCAAGAACGGTGATTTTGACGTCCAAGGTCATGCTCTGTATTTGGTGGGACCAGCTCGGCGTAGTGTATTATGAACTGTTAAAACCGACTGAAACAATCACAGGCGATCGGTTTCGAACGCAATTGATGCGTTTGAACCG
>NW_012130066.1:13446651-13467784 GCF_000143395.1 Atta cephalotes | reverse complement strand
AAATCATAAATGTATAACCAGTTTTTTACAATAAAGCCTCGAATTTCGGAAAAAAAACGGCGACAGCAAAGTTGTACTAATACTTTCCCCTTCCCCCCTTAGGGGCGGATGATTTCCATAAGAAACGAGTTTTACCCTATCTCGTCTTGCTTCGTGTGGAAAGTCGGCGCTCTTTGACAGGGGGAGAAGTGGGTGGAAGTCGCTTCTTGTAGAAGTCATACGACCTTGAAGTAGAGGGGAGATAGGATGAAAGTTGCTTCACATCGAAAGTCGTAAAATATATTTTAAAGCAGGAAATTTCTGTTTCATATAGTAGAAAAGTGACACCATTTTTCAAATTTTAAATATAAATATATAAGAAACCTAGTTGTTAAGGCAATGTTACTCAAATCATGACCTTGATAATATATTCCAAGATCAAGGTCATCGGCGCGATGTCCTTTAATATGCATAATGACCAAAAAATTATATATTATCATTTTTCAAGTTTAGATATTTTTTATTACAAAAATTAGTGTTTAATAAAAAAGTCTAACAATAAAAGACAAAAAAAATGTTCATTTTGATGCAATTAAACTAACACAATTTTTTCAGAATTTTTATTTGAAGTTTAGATTTTTTTAAACAAAAAATTGTAACTTTTCAATGATCACATAAAAAATAAAATGTATATAAATGTTCTCTTGTAGAATAATATGAGGAGTCGAATTAAATCATTTTCAGTCGGTAGAATGTTGATTGATCGGTTAGTGAACTAAAAATGAGGATAAACCGTTCGCCTATGATTTTAATAAACTTGACATATGTTGTCATAATAAAAGCAGAGAATTTGTGTTTTTAAAGGCAAGTACCTAATAAAAATCATTCTCTGCTGTAAAAACATAAATTATATAGATTAAATAAGGACAAAGAACTCTTAATGCAAAAACAATCGAAATTACAAAGAACATGTGTAAGAGAAATTCTACAACGAGAGGGACTATGCGACGGAGACAAGAAAGAAGAGAGAGAGATCGTGAAATGGTGGAAAAGCTATGAAGAGAAACAAGGCAGGAGAGAGAGAAAATCGAAATACAACAAATGATACAAGAGGATTAGAACGGAGAGACTGCCACTTAAGGAAAAGAGGAAAGGAGGGGGAAATAGCAAGATTTAGATTAGAGAATGAAAGGAGGGAAATAATGGAAGAGGAGAAACGCAAATGTAAAATGTGTGAAGCGGAAAAGGAGACATGAGAGCATGTGCTGGAACGACATAATAAATGGGGAAAGGATGCAGAGGAGAAAGAGGTAGAAAAGATATTGAAAGAGGGTAGGGGTGGTAACAGTAGATGGGAAGATTGATAAGAATACGAAAAAAGGCGACAAGAGACAACAGAGGGAGAGGTTGAGAGAGTCAAGTGAAGGGAAGGGGGAGAAGATAGTAATAAATAACAAATAATAAAAGAGAGAATTTTGTATTATAATTAACAAGTAAATCAAAACAGGATTCTTAATAGTAAAATAGTAAAGTTGTATAACATCAAGGCAAATAGGGGTCCATGAAGATTACATAAACATTATGGAACTAAAAAAATTGTGTATATATTGATAAATTACTTATTAATAGACATTATTTAATAAATTCATATTACATGTTTCGACTATAATTTCGAGCTCTCCTCAGATGTAAATACAATAAAAATATATAATAAAAATATACAATAAAAATATATATATATACTGTGTAAGATGAAACGCAATCGCTAATGAAAAACACAAATAATATCATATTGATGGAATGCTAGTGTTGAAATACTTGAAACAGAGGAAAATTGTTCGCCAATTGGTTGGAAGACCAATTCAAAAAAAACTTTTTCATTGTACCATTGGAAAAGAGAAAAAAAGAAAAAGAAAAAGAAGAAAGTTAGTGAAGAATAAAACTTCATTTTTTTATATACATATTTAAAGAATAAATGCAATGCAAGCAACAAAGTTGCACTCTGATAAAAGACTCACCCCAGTCCAAGTATCAGTATATATATATATATATGTCCATGTAAATATCATCAACAATTTAACAATTCGAGAATGTTCATGGTCAAAAAGTAAAAAATCTCCATGTATGATGAAAACCGTTACATATTACGGAGACATAATACGTCTAACCGATGCGACAGACGGAACAATATTAAGTACGATCTTAGTGATACAGTGTTAAACGTTTATGATCGATATGTATGACATATATATAACCCTTCTGTTTAAAGATTAAGGCTGTTTTTCTGTTTTTTAATATGCAGCATCTCAGAGATCAAACGCTTATTTGTAAGCTCTTTGTCTAAAATACATATATTGTCCCAATCGAAATCGTGGTCAAACTGCAATTTGTGATTTGTTATTTTTGAAGATGTGTTCCAGCGTTTATGAAATTCTTGTTATCAATTTCCTTCCTGTTTAGCTCACATATGTTGCATCTCAATCTCTACAATTTATCTTCTAAACAACGTTTGATTTTGATAATGTAGCCAAAGAATTTTTATGGCCGAATTTGTAGCCGAAACATGTAATGTGAATTTATTAAATATTGTTTTAGTCTATTAATAAGTAATTTATCAATTACGAAGGCAAGTCAATAAGTTCTAAAAAAATCTGTCAGAGGCACTCGCAGTTTCATGTTACATTACTTTTTGACAAGTAGTATCTCTCAGCTGATTACTGTCAAATTTTGAGCGGAATTCATCGCATAGTTTCATTTCTGTAGACGATTAAAGCGAACAACCTTTGTATTTTTTTTTGCAAAATCGAAAAAATGAGTTTGCTGTGATCAAACATATGAAAAGTTTAACGCCGAAAAAAATCAAAGCCGAGTTGAATAATGTTAACAGCACATTTGCACTAGCATTTGCGATTGTATACAATTGGGTGAATTTAAACGTGATGACGTCCAATTAAGGCTGCTACGCCAGAAATCATAAAGTCCACGATATTGTTTTGACTCGATTGATCGACGAGTGAAAGTGCGCGAGCTTGTTGAGACCACATGGCACAGTGATTTTAATTTTACACGAATTGGGTATGAAAAAGCTATCGGCAAGGTGCCACGTTTGCTCACTGTGGACCATAAGCGCGATCATATGACGATTTCAAAACAATGTTTGGAGATGTTTCAACATAATCCAGATGAATTTCTGCGTCGATTCATTACTATGGACGAAACATGGATCCATTACTTCATACCCGAGAAGGAATAGTCGAAACAATGGACTTCACCGGATGAACCAGCTCCGAAAAAGGCGAAGACCGTAAAGTTGACCGGAAAGTGATGACCACAATTTTTTGGGCACGCAGTATAATTCATATCGATTACCTTCCGTCGAAGCAAACGATCAATAGCGATTACTACGCAGCCTTATTGGACTTCAACAACATTTTAAAGAAAAAATATCCCCATTTGGCGAAGAAGAAAGTGCTCTTCCATCAAGACAATGCAAGTTCACACGTGCTCGGCACCGATAGCCAACGAATTCCGCTACGAATTGCTTCCCCATCCAGCATATTCGCCAGATTTAGCCCCCTGCGACTTCCTATTTCCAAATCTGAAGAAATGGTTCGGAAGAAAGAGATTCATCAGAGAGCAGCTCATCGTCGAAACAGAGGCTTATTTTGAAGGGTTGGAAAAATTATATTATTCGGATGGCTTGAAAAAGTTGGAGAATCATTGGATCAAGTGTATCAAGCTGTAAGGAAACTATATTGAGAAATAAAAATGAATCGATCCAAAAAAATGCGTTTTACTATGTTTTTCTAAAAATTTATTGATTTGCCCTCATAATACACACACTTTTTAGTTTTATAATGTTTACGTAATTTTATTCATGGATTTCTGTTTGCCTTGATGTCACACAATTTTTGCATTATAATTATTGTGTAAAAAGTCCTTATAATCTCGTAAAAGAAGCAATAAAAACATTATATATATATATATATAAAATGTCTTTATTGCTTTTCTTACAAGATTACAAGGACTTTCTACATTACAACAATTATATTATAAAAATAATAAAATTATCACATCAAGACAAATAGGAGTCAACAAATAAGATTACATAAACATTATAAAACTAAAAAGTGTGTAATTGATAAATTACCTATTATCTAAATAATTTAAGATATGAAATGTATTATACTTTAATTGTAATTAAAACCATATTACATGTTTCGGCATTTAGATTAAACCATCTTCATATATAAAAAAAATTCGCAGTAATGTTGATAAAATGATAAAAACAATAATATGGAAATACAACAATAATATACAAATATAAGATGAAGCCCGATGAACTATAGAAAGTTAATTGTTTGTAAAATTAGGAGCGCTAATTTTACACTATCTATTTTAATTATTGTAGAAACACATAATGGTAGTCTTTTTTTTTAAGGTAATGCTTTGTTGAGTAAGTACCGAAAATTTGGGATGCCTCATCAAGGTCTATCCAAAATCACAAATATTTACATAATTTGGATAAAATATTAATATTTTTTGCAATAAGAATTTATTTGCAGATTTTTAGCGTAACAAGATGTCTTTAATAAATGCCTATTGAACATCAAAATTTAATTATGATATTATTTCAGTAATTTAACTGCGTTTTTAAGTCTAATTTCGGCGTGCAACTCAATGTGATTAATATGGCAGAATTGGCAACATTACCTCATAAAAAGTTACTCGTTATTACTTGTTATTGATTATTTGTAAAAGTAACTTATTGTTATTCAAAATATAGCGGATCGTTACTTTTTCGTTACTTTTTTTTTCTGATAGTAATAGAATATTGTAGAATATTTCGTTGACAGAACTTGTGCATACTCAGTCCATTAAAGTCGATGTACACAACTCTAATCTAAATGTAAAAATGAGATATCTCAATGATAAAATACCTAAATATATTTTATCGAATTATATAATAAAATGTAAGTGCACTTCTGAAAATTGAATCTCTTCGATTCTGATGAAACTTTGTAAAAAACTTCATTTTTAACTTCATTTTAAAATAGAAGTCCTTAAAAAAGCCGACTGCTACGAAAAAGCTATTTTTTTTAAATAAAATAACAAAATGCATATTGTTTATATTAATGATGAAATTATCAATTTTATTGTATGAACTGAAGAGAATACGATTTTCTATGCAAAAGCGTTTGTTTATTCCACTTCCCTCCTGCCAAGGGACATACGATTTTTCACACGAAGTCACTTCCATCCCTCCTCCCCTCCTGGTTAGTGACGCACGACTTTCACACAAAGCGACTCTCATCCCATCTCCTCCCTGCTTAGGGACGCACAATATTTATTTATTCTACTACTTTATTTTAAAAAAATAGCTTTTTTTTAGAATCGCCAAAAATCCCTTTAAGAGTCTTCATTTTGATCTAAAATGCAGTTTTTTGCAAAATTTTATCGAAATAGGAAGGTTTCGGTTTTCAGAAATTTATCCTAAAATATATTAAAGATTTCGTGGTTTAATTCGTTTCTACATTTTTAAAAGAAAATCAAATAAGAAAATGTAGAAATCGAGTGTGGAAATTGATACACAAAGTAATGAAAACATAGTAATAGAACCAAATTGTCTATAATTTATAATAATGAGCATGTTTCGACTCAATTTTGCTTCTTCAGAATGTACGTAAAAAAAGAAAAATTATAAAAGATAAACTCTAGAATATACCGTATACGCCACACCTACCAAAAACTTAATTTATTAATTTTTATTAGGTGTACAATTTTGTTTCCGCCGTTTTTTTTCCGAAATTCGAGGCTTTATTGTAAAAAACTAGTTATACATTTATAATTCAAAGTATTGTCCATCGCTGGCCACTACTTTCTCCCATCTTTCGGGTAGCGTACGAATCACGCGTCGAAAAAACTGGTCATCTTTTAAGGCTATCCGCGAATCGATCCAATTTTTTACTTCTTCATAAGACCGGAAGTGCTAGTCAGCCAGGCCGTGTGCCCTTGATCGAAACAAGTGATAGTCAGAGGGAGCAACGTCTGGAGAATACGGCGGGTGGGATAGGACTTCCCATTTCAACGTTTCCAAGTATGTCTTGACCACTTTCGCAACGTGGGGTCGAGCATTGTCTGCAAAATCACTTTATCGTATCTCTCGTTGTATTGCGGCCATTTGTCTTTCAATGCTCGGCTTAAACGCATCAATTGCGTTCGATACCGATCGCTTGTGATTGTTTCAGTCGGTTTTAACAGTTCATAATACATTACGCCGAGCTGGTCCTACCAAATACAGAGCATGACCTTGGAGCCGTGAATATTCGGTTTGGCCGTCGACGTGGAACCATGACCGGGAACTCCCCATGATTTTTTGCGCTTGGGATTATCGTAATGAATCCATTTTTCGTCCCCAGTCACAACGCGATGCAGAAATCCCTTCCGTTTTTGTCTTTCAAGGAGCTGTTCACAAGAAAACAAACGCCGTTCTCTCGGCTTCAATTCGTACGGCACCCAATTTCCTTGCTTCTGAATCATTCCCATGGCTTTGAGGCGTTTTGAAATGGCTTGTTGAGTCACTCTCAATGATCGTGCCAATTCTTCTTGATTTTGACACGAGTCTTGCTCAAGTAATGCCTCCAATTCTTCGAAAACCTTCTCTCTTCCACCACTATGCCGGTCTTCGATGTCAAAATCACCGTTCTTGAAGCGTTGAAACCACTCACGACACGTTCTTTCACTAATAGCGGCCTCACCATAAGTATTTGAGAGCATTCGATGAGCCTCAGCCGCAGATTTCTTCATATTGAAAAAATTAAAACTTTCCGCAAATAACGAGAATTTGGCTCATAAACTGACATTTTCAATCGAGAATAACTTTCTATAGGGTTATGTGGACAGATGCCCAAGTTTATTATATGACGTCTATGATCTATTTATTTCGACCATCACTTACCGCTAAAGCCATCTATAGGAAAATGGCGGAAGCAAAGTTGTACTCCTAATATTATTTAGGTGTATAAGCTTAAATCCGTTGTTTTTTAGTCAGAAAAACATTTTTTTTCCTAGGAAGCAAGAACAAATTTATTCAAAGTACTTGCCCTCACTAACTATACATTTTTCTTTGGAGCAAGTTGTGTATACCACGCCAAAAAAATTTCTCATCTTTCGAGGCAAACCACTCATCAAGCCATTTTCGGACATCTTCATAAGAATCGAAGTGCCGCTCAGCGAGCGCGTGGCCCATCGACGAAAACAGGTGATAGTCAGAAGGTGCCAGGTCTGGTGAGTAAGTGGGATGGAGTAGCACTTCCCAGTTGAGTGTCTCCAAGTAGTTTTGGACCATTGTTGACGTGTGCGATGGTGCGTTGTCGTGGAGGAAAATCATCAGCTTGTCATGTCTTTTCCGATAATGCGGTCTTTTTTTACGCAGAGCACGGTGCAATTTGATCAATTGTTGGTAGCGGTGAGTATTAACAGTTTCACCAGGTTTTAACAGCTCGTAATAGATGACATTCCTGATCCCACCAAACGCACAGCATCGTCTTCCGTCCGAAGTGATTTGTCTTGAGGAAGATGTTAATGATTGGGCGGGCAACCCAAGATTTCTTGCGTTTAGGATTCTGAAAATAAATCCACTTTTCATCGCCTATTACAATGCAGGAACGACTTTCTTTTTTGTCTGGCAAGCACAATTTGGCATGTGTTTTGGCGTCGCTCCATCTACCTATCGTTCAGTTCATACGGTCCATTTTCCGATCTTTTGACCATCCCCATGGCGTGTAGCCGCCATGGAAATGGCTGCTTGAGAAATACCCAATTGCTTGGCAAGCATTTTTTGGGTATCGTCCTCGTCCAAAATAGCTTGCAATTGACAGTCTTCCTGGGCCGATTTTTATGCTTCTTGTTACTCAGGTCAAAATTGTCGTCATTGAACCGGCGAAATCAATCTCTGCACGTTGTTTCCAATAAAGCATTGTCGCCATAGGCCTCCACAAGCATTCAATGCGATTCGATAGTCGATTTTTTCAAATTGAAATAGAAAAGCAAAGCTTCCCGCATATGCTTTTTTTTTAGCAAAAAATTAGACATGATTACGAAAGAAAATATGTATGTTGTTGTATGAAATTGCTGATGATGTGCACTGATTAATATTGACAGATGTCAAACACATAAAAAAAAGTATGTTGTGTGCCCAGGATAGCTTTGTACGCTCACTAATGCCATCTATGAGCAAACAGCGGATTTAAGCTTATACACCTGGTTTATTATTTACTATGTTTATTATTTACTATGTTTAAAGTAAATGAATTAAATCAGTAAACCCCTTGTACTGTCTACTATGAAAAAAATATTAGAAATCCGAAAGATTTATTTTTTGTATTAGGTGTACAACTTTGCTTCCGTGTTTTTCTATAGATGACTTTAGCGATAAGTGGTGGTCGAAATAAATAGATCATAGACGTCATACAATAAACTTGGGCATCTGTCAACATAACCCCATAGAAACATTAGTCGATTTGTGTCTGCATCATAAAGTTATTCTCGATTGAAAATGTCAGTTTACGAGCCAAATTCTCATCATTTGCGGGAGGTTTTAATTTTTTGCTTCAATATGAAGAAATCTGCGGCTGAGGCTCATCTCAAATACTTATGGTGAGGCCGTATTAGTGAAAGAACGTATCGTGAGTAGTTTCAACGCTTCAAGAACGGTGATTTTCACGTCCAAGGTCATGCTCTATATTTGGTGGGATCAGCTCGGCGTAGTGTATTATGAACTGTTAAAACCGACTGAAACAATCACAGGCGATCGGTATCGAACGCAATTGATGCGGTTGAGCCGAGCATTGAAAAACAAACGGCCGCAATATAACGAGAGACACGATAAAGTGATTTTGCAGCATGACAATGCTCGACCCCATGTTGCGAAAATGTCAAGACATACTTGGAAACGTTGAAATGGGAAGTCCTACCCCACCCGCCGTATTCTCCAGACGTTGCTCCCTCTGACTATCACTTGTTTCGACCAATGGCACACGGCCTGGCTGACCAGCCCTTCCGGTCTTATGAAGAAGTAAAAAATTGGATCGATTCATGGATAGCCTCAAAAGATGACCAGTTTTTTCGACGTGGGATTCGTACGCTACCCGAAAGATGGGAGAAAGTAGTGGCCAGCGATGGACAATATTTTGAATCATAAATGTATAACCAGTTTTTTACAGCTTTTAAAGCTTCGAATTTCGGAAAAAAACGGCGGAAGCAAAGTTGTATACCTAATATTAAAAAGTAAACTTTTTGAAATTCTTACATTTTTACCATATATCTCATAGAGGTGAAATATATGGTTACTTATAGGAAGAGGGACGGGAGGGGTATATATGCTTGTAAAAAATTTACAAATAATGCATATAAATAAGACATAAAATGACACAATAACTTATAAAATGTGTTTATGAAGTTTTATTAAAGAATAAGAATAATAAATATGTATATGAAGTAATAGATAATAAAAATTTAAATACTTGACGATATAGTCATACTAATTGTCGATACAGTCAGAGTGCCAATTACATCGATTCTTGTTTTGTAGATGATTTAATATTATATTGAAATCAGTCATGGTGTGCACGGAACACATATTATAAATGTTTTAATTCAATATGTAATTTTAAAGGAAGTAGATATCCCCCAAAAGCATAAAAATTCATTACGATCAGAATCATGTGTCTCCCGCAGTGGATGTGACAGTTCCAAACACTCGTGGCAACCTCGGTGAGTGCAATAGTGCAGGTCAATCGTCATCCACTCGCGCGGCTAAAGCGACCACGCGATTGACGGTTGGAGGTACGGATAGGAGCCACTGCGACAACGGATTCATGGCAACTCACATTGCCGTTCAGTATTCCTCCGCATCAGTAACCAATGAAGCAATAGTAAGAAACACGTCAGCTATTACCGTCCACCCGCAGTAAGATTGTCGCAAAAAGTGCCGCACCTATCAACATGACGACGATAACGACGACAACGACTGCCAGGAGATCCGGCGAGGCCGCTGCAACGAGGAAGCCACCGATGACTAGTGAATAAACTTTCATGTGTTGTCAGTAGAAGTAGTACAATTGCCTATCCTAGCAGGCATGCGAGCAAGCATGCAAAACGCGACCAAACCGGCACGTACTCCTTTACCCCCCCCCCCGTAAAGAACCAGTAACGGGGGGATCACGAACATCGGTGAATCCAAGGATAAAATGCGGAGAGAGAGTCAAGAAGTTGCCCGCAAATATTGGACATCCAATTTCATCTAGGATAAGGCGGGCAACTAGTGTGCCGATTGAGAATAACATAGACACGAGAGCAAGTCTCTTCTCTTAATATCATGGATCTGACATCATCGAAAGATGAGGAGGATACACCAAACACATCCGGCGATATGGGGAGATAACCAGCTAATAAGTGGAAAACAATCGGACTATTCCCCAATAATGACATCCATTGTGATAACGAGACCCAGGAGATCGACCAGCGTTCCCGTCGAGAAAAGTACATTAAAGGCACACCTGAGAGCTCTGGATTATCGTCCAGAACGATAGGCAACTCGACGTTGCAATTCGCGGAGGGCCTTAACATTTTAAAGAACCAATCAAGAGGACGCTCCCTACGAGGCTCCCCAATCTGTCTCTGACCACCAGAGACAATCCATTGACGTTCGCCTATGGAAGCCCTATTGCATCCATTGGCTTCACAGTGGGGAGGCAACAAACATCCCCATCTAGCCTCTCCCAAACGAATATCCTCCCGATCATTGGGAAGGAAATAACATCATCGTGGTGGTCATTACACCATCATCCACTGGCGGCAAGCGTACGTCTCCGCTCTGTCTACCAAGACCTAACCATCATCAAGGCCATCAGAGCCTGAGCTCTAAGAGACAAAAGAAATAACGGCAGGAATGCAATCATCGATATCATCCATCGTTGAGGGGGAAAACTAATGGGATGTCCATGGTAAGTGGAAAAAAGAGCGAGGAGGAGAAGCGGAATAATGGATCCTCCTCGAACTCCGAGTCCCTGCCAACTGCTGGACTATCGCGTTCGCCGCGCAAAGCCCAACTATGTGCATTAATTGCAGCAATCAAACATCCATGAGCCTGAATCTCAACGTAACACATAATAATATTTACTTAGAAAGGATTCTACTCCGTAATATATAATACCTATTACTGGGTAGGTAAAGCCATTGCGGGACATCGCCAAAGGACTACGAAAAAAGAGATATCGGTCGTATTGAAACAATGGTAAATGCCGAACATCCGAGTGCTTCTTTATTTCGTAATGTGTCTCAAGGGAGAGCAACAGCGTCCATCGTGCTACCGCGAGCCAACTCTAAAGAGACAGTAGCTGGGTCGGCGACCCGAAGCTCCTGTCGATCGGCTGTCGCGGGATCACCCGGCGCCTACGGCTGTCGCGAGACAATGTAGACGTGACGGATAGCCGTTCGCGACGTGCTGTACGGTAGGGCTAGAGACGTCGCTACCATTGTGAACCTGGAGACGTTCGTAATTTTGATCACGACATTCTTTGGGGAGGACATCGGTGTTGCAGCCCACGTTCGCGATTCGGTACATTCACGGGAGATGGGTGCGCGTCGAAGGGCGGTGAGAAAGAGAGCGTCAATAGGCCAGAGTTAGCGCCTGTTGAATCTTGGAACGTTCGAAGGAACGGAAGAAGCACGCGAGGATTAGATGCGTGAGGCCAAACGTTTACAGGCGTTGTAGGGTAAATCGCCGCAAAACAATGCGAGAGATGCTCTAAAGAGCATCTCTGATCAGTGCTAGATGCCTAAATGTCAGGTTCAGGAATACTTCGAGCGACTGTACAGCGGCGGGAAAGACCTAGCTGGCGTGAAAACCAAACGCCTTGATCTCCTGAGTTTGCAAGAGATGTTCGCGGTCCTGAGTCCGCTCTCGGAGTGAGAGGTGGATCGTTCCGACATATGAACAACTTTGCGCCGGTCTCGACAGTGTGTCTTATCGTGACCTCCGTGGACCCAAGAGCTTGGCTCCTTACGGTCTTATATAACATCTGCTTGCAGCTCGAGGTAGTCCCCGCATTCTGGAAAACCTCCATCACTGTGTTGATACATAAAGAATGAAACTAGGATATGTTGAAGAACTGATGTGATGATCCTCTCGCTTTGGGGAACACCGTCTTCAAGCTCTTCGTCGCGCTCTTGACCGACCGATTGATCGACTGGGCGGTTACTCACGGGAAGCTCTGCTCTGCAGAAGGGTTTTCTGCGAGACGAAAGATGCTACAAATATTTCGTCTTGCAGGAGATCCTGACGCACGCCAAGCGTGCTAAACTAAACGCTAAGCGGTCGTCGCGTGGCTGGACTTATCCAATGCGTTTGGATCAATCCCGTACATGACATGATCCGCAACGCGCTTATAAGATCCGCAATGCCATGAGATCTCATAGCAATATGGGACTCCATATGCAATGGTTGCACGGCAAGAGTGCGAACCACCAAGAGTCACGGCATCCGTCCCCATCCGGTCGGGCGTCCGTTAAGATTGCCTGCTAATTAGATTATTTTTAACTTTGCCATCGATTCGCGTGGCTACCAAATCGAATGATGGGTACGCTCTACATGGGCGTTTTTGGTCCGCGTTGGCCTATGCAGACGACATTGCCTGACGTCCGAGGGGATGAAGAGAACGCTAGTCTCTGTGGATTAAGGCAGCAACAGTGGGATTGTAGTCAACCCTGCGAAGTGTACCATCTTGCATGCACATCGGAACGGCAACAGAATCCTGCAGACGTCATTCCAAATCCAGGAGGAGACGATCGACTCCCTGGCTCAGGGTGAGTCATATTCTTCTTGACTTTCCAACGAGGTTCCCCATTAACCAGACGCCCTACGCCGCCGTTGAGTACATCGTCTCCGACTTACGCGCGATTGACCGCTTATTCCTTGCCCCGCAGAAAAAAATAGAGATCTTCATTCTACCATTTAGGGGAGGTTAGTTTTCTGCTGTGGTAGACTAGAATGCCTAAGGATCTCCTTATAACCATGGACTTTAATATCAGAAGATATATTAAATCCAGATCAATCTCCCTTAACGTGGAAAAGGTCTGCATGCCGTCTCGGTGGGGGGATGTGGATTCCTGCTGCTCTCTGACTTCGCCAACGTTCTCACAGTAGTCCACGCGTATCATATACATACGGTTCGCGATGACGTCATGAGGAACTTGGCATGGGAATCGTTGATTTCGGGAGTGAAATTGAGCACAAGATCAGCTACGCCTTTAGTTGTGAGGACATCTCTTCTTTCCTGTCCAGCTCGCTGAATGGAAGGAGAGGCCGCGCTCAAACAGTCCGAGAGGTTGTCTTTGCGTTGACGATGAGTCGAGGCCACGGAGAGGGTAACGTTGGAATATCGGGGGCCCAGGGGGCAATGATTAAGATTTCACCTGAAGCGCGCGGTCAGGTAGTAAATCGGTTGTGCTCAGCTGTAGCAAAGCACTGTGCTAGTAGATTGCTTAGCAAGCCTGAGATAAAGTTTTCGAGGTGTTGTCATGGAGTTGGGTAAACAATTACCTTATCCGTGGCAGCAGCTTCACGCGTTTCGTCAATTGACGCTTTATTCACAAGGCTTGTTTCGATGTGTTACTTCTCAATGGCGCACGACATTGGATGAACAAGCGCTGTCGGTAATGTGGCGAAGTATCGGAGCCTTTTTTTCACGTGCGGTGTTCATTCCGCCGCAAGACAGCTGAAGCACGACGCTGTCTTGCACCGTCTCTGGAAAGCCTGTAGACTTCCAGAGGTAATGCGGGTTAACCAGCGGGTGGAAGGTGTTAGCAGCGATGCTACAATCTGATCTCGTGATCAAGCACGAGCCCTCCAAGAGTTGTGATATACGACGTCATAGTGCCATTTGAAAACTGTTGGACGGCTTTCGAAGACGCCAGGGCGAGGAAAATCGCCAAATACTCGCCTCTGGAAAAAAAGGAGCTACAGCGACAAGGATATCATGAGATCGTGACGGCCCTCGGCTTGTGAAATTCGAGAAATGAGGCGGTTCTGAGGCTGCTGCGAGTTGGTTCCCAGCAATGATGCGATGACTCATCATCTCGAATACCATTCACTGGTCACAAAACATTTATTGGAATACATGTCCGGCATCTGTCAGTACTTAATTCCTTCCCGTCCCTCTGAAAATCATCTCGCCTAGAGCGATTCGTCGACGCTGGCTCGCCAAGGAAAGAATTGCGCAGGATGCGGCGCATCGTGTTCCGAGTATTGTAAGTGTCGCGTAAATTAATTTTGTGATTTGTCTTGACCTTCCCTTTTTAAACCTAGCGGGAGAGAGTGGCCCAATATCCAACTATATTTAATATTTGCATGTCTGATCATGGCGCTAATCGCCTATATGATATTAACTAATCTTAGAATTTTTAATATTTTATTAATAATAATTTAAATGTTGGACCGGGGCCCCTCTCTGTTGGTTTTAATTATTTATTTACAATATTTATTTATTTTGTTTTTACGTATATAACATTTAATGATATTAGCTCTGCTATTTTATTTTCTTTTTCTTTCTATCTTCTTTTTCTTTTTTCTATCTTCCCCTTTCCTATATACTATTATACTTTTTTTATAATTTTTTAATCTTTTATATTTTATTTATTTCTACTAACTGTCTGTGAGGAGCCCTGACTGTTCGAGTGCAACTGTCGCGAAAATATACGCATTGTATTGTATTTTAGACAAATGTGAGTGTATGCTTTGTAAATCTTTATTTTAATAGTTATATGATATTACCGCGCGCGCTTCTTCGAGACTTTTATATTTTTTGCTTTTGTAATATCTCGGAAAAGCATGATGTAATTACGTATCTGTCCAGCCTGCCAACTGAAAATACACTGTGATATTTTGCGCGTAGACTGGGGGACGCGCCTCTCAGTCTTTTAATTTTAGTGCACACTGAAAGGGACTTTGTTCCACTTAATGAATATATTTTTATTGGCGCGCGGCTTAGCCACTTATTTTGTATTATCCCAGAAAGGAAATATCTCTCTGGGGAATTTGAAAATAAAAACGAGCTAATCTGTTCTTATATTGAAATGAGTATGTAGTCATGGAGTGCACACACATTTACTTATACTACTGAAGGTTACATTCTCCAGAAACTGTAATCTGAGATTCTCCTTATTGCATTCTATTGCCAATTACTTCCAACGGATGATCCATCAATTTATGTATTACTGCTGATGATAGCTCGAACGTACGGCCGTTATTTAGATGTATACATAAGAATATTTGAATACTCATTGTTCTAACATAACGCACGAATTAGTGGATTATTGCTCTCAATTGCCTGTTATTTTATTTATTTATTTAAATTGATTAATAAATATAATAATAATTACAATCTTCCTACATATATTGCAAGTGTTATAACATGAGGTACATATTTCATATAATGCGTTTATTGCATTTAGTGCACTGAATTCAATCTTTGCACGTTGTATGCTTTGCACTTTTTATGCTTGGCTATAAATCCCGCTCGCTAAGAATGCCGCATATCCCAAACAAGTGGGACATGGAGAGAAGACAAACTAAACTAAACAAAGAATACGAAGCAAAGCACGTATTTTGCTATACAATATGTTTTACTATTCTTCTACACGTATGTATTGTATCACGAAATAACTATTAATAAAGAGAGGTTCTTCACCAATTTTGATTAAAAACTTAAAATGCACTCTTTCCGAGATATTAGACTATTATCAGATTTTTTTTTTATATGTTTAAATGCTCATTATTCGGCTTCTAAAATCTATTAGCGGGAACACCTTTACAACAGGTGTTCATTTGAAGCTCTCCTCTAACATTGCTGCAAGTTCGATAAAAATCAGAAGAGCAGAATATAGCTTCTCCTTGTAAGTCTTTTACACCCTACAGTAATCTTTTTACGATTTTAGATTGTAATTTATGATAACGCTACTTATTACAGTGACAAATTGATTCAATTCACAATAATTTGTTTCATATTAATAGAAAGAAGCTAAAATCATAATTCAATATTAATGTAATAAAGGCATGTAACAGAGTAGTAATGGGAAAAATTACCTCCACTTCTATTTTTTCCGACTTTTGCGTAAATCTCAGCGTGGCATATTTGCGCCAAAGTTACTCTATAAGTATTCGATGGATTAATGTCATGGAGAATTCACTCAGAATTATTAGGTGCTCACTCACATACGATTGGAAGATCGGATGGAAAAATTCGAGAAACTCTAAATAAGAAAGATTAAACTGCAACGGACAAAAAGTAATAATGAAACAGCCTCACAATAAAAAAAAAGGAAACTCACCATGGACGTGAACAATAATATCACAAATTACTGATTATAATACATATTCAAAAATATTCTTGGCATAGCAGTCCAATTAGCGCCTTCAAATAAATAATTATGAGTTAATATTGTCAGAAATTAAAATAGTATCTATGTGTCGTCAAAAAGAATAATGTTAAACAGATTTGTTACGATGAAAAACCGATACTGATTAATTAAACTGCTAAACAGATCCTTAGTTTCAATTTGTCAGTAATAAGAAAATAGACTTTGCAAAACTCTTTAATATTTGTTTGTAAGACTGTTTGTTTGCTTTTTAATAAATAACATTTCTGATATTAATTTTTTTTGTGTTGAGATTCATTTAAAATAACGATGTTTTTCTAATCGAATTCATGATCTTCCTGCAACCTATGATCGGTTATAACGGATCAGATAGACGTATTCCAAATGGGATTTCGATGTTCAGAAATTTTAGTTTTTAATTGTCTATCTATCTGTCCAACGTAGAATGCATTACAATTTTTACAAGAAAATCAATATATTAAAAAAATCAATATATATTGTATTATGAATTCAAAAATTTAAAAACGAAATAACTCAAAAGTGTTACGAGTTAAACAGGATTGTCGTGTTATAATTTAACAATAAAATATATTATCCAAATTACAAACGTTTTGATTCACGAGTCATCTTCAGTGTACATATATCGTGTACATATATCGATTATAATAGATCTTAGATTAGCTAATGTAAACGAGCTATGTATCCATTTTACTGTATTCTTTTCTCAATTGAGTGAACAGATTAATTAATGTCTTACAAAAATCAATGTTGCAATAATATAAGAATTCTTAAGCTAATTTTACAATATTAACAATAATAAAATGTATACCTGAGGATAAAATAAGCATATTATTATTGTTGACAAAGAAATAACTCGTAAGTAGACAAATTAAAATAACTGAATCGACAAGGAGAAAGGGAGATGGAGCAGTTTTTGATGGAAAGAGAAAAAAGGAAACAAAAATCAGGAAGGGAATAACAAGTTAAGAATCGATAGATATGAATCTAAGAATAATTCGATACCGTTTTATTTAAGCTATTGTTGTTTTTTATGTAAATTATCTCTGAAACTGATCTTTTTATACATGATATTTCATTTCCAATATTTTAATGTCGTTTCAATTCATTCGTTTGAAATCATAGTTGTATTGTAATCTATGGCTAGAAATGACAAAAAGAGATTCACTTTTTTTATTAATGTCTGAAATGTGTTCTTTTACTCTAGTACCCAATTGTTTTTTAGTTTGACCAATATAAGGTGCATCACAATCATCAAGTTATCTTATAAATTACGTCGTGGTGCATCTTTGGATCTAATTCATCTTTTCCTCATTTTATAAATCTTTTTAAGATGTTTGAAATGGAATATATTTTTTTTTTATCAGCTTTTTGTGTTATCAGTACAAAACTTTCAGAGATGATCTTAACGTAAGATAATGTAAAAAAATTATTTTTAATATTACTTATTAAATTCGAGTTAGAATATTCATATAAATCAGATTTATGGGATAAATATTTCAGTCTGGTATGGATACTATTGTAGAAAAAATGAAAGTGTTACGTCCAGCAGACTCCCAGGACTCTCTTCTTTCGTAGAGATCTGGAGTTCGTTGAAATATAGAAATAACTGCGAGTAACGAACAAATTCAAGTCGTTATCCCAGATCTACAATAGATTTTTAAGCTTTAAGCCGTAAATAATGAATCACAATCACTTATTCTCCTCGCGTTCGATTGTAGTTAGTCAATTTCTTACGGCTTAAAACTTAAAACACACCTATTGTAGACTCGGACTTACAGACTATAATGACTAATGATTAAAAATTTTCTTTTTTCACTTTTAAAAATTAAAGCAAAAAATCCAAAGTGTCTCCTCATAAATATCGCTCAGTGATAAACTAAAAATTAGTTCATGTTATATGAGGCGGAATCAAAAGGATACCCAGTCTGTGCCCCTCGGACACTGCGGCTAAAAGAATAATAATAAATATGTCATTCGAGAGCGTAGGACTAATGCCCAAGATACTTTTTAACGGTCAAGTCGCGGACGATTCTCACGAGTCCGCGATCGTAAAATCTAGAAGTGACACGCGACGTTCTGGGAGAGGGGCATTTGGTGGACCCATGCCGATGTTGCGCTTCCTCGACGTACTTCTTGCACATAATTATAGCGCTGTTAAGGTAACACTTGCTTACATTCTATAGAATCCGGTCAACATCCTCTTCTTCCCTATAACGTATTCCGAATCTCAACCAATTCTGGAGCGAGAAAAAATCCTATTAGTTAACAAAACCTATTTTACCAATCCGAATCCGAGTAAACGGGAAAGATTAGTATAAAAACCGCAGTTCCTCGAGGAGATTTTTTCTGAATTCCCAGAGGCAAAAGTTGTGTCGAAATCTTTGAGAAAGACTTCATTTGATTTTTCGAAAATCTTTTCCAGTCAACCAAGTAACCAGTCTATCAATTAAAGACTAATGATACTGACGGATCCATGAAATGAACTAAGCGCTCAGTCCGAAATTCACGGCTATCTGGTACTCCATACATTATTATCACCAAGTAATAAGCCTTTGATCCTACTGCAATACCCGGGGTCATCAGATAATTATAATATAATTGAGGCAATGTTTGAAAACAAGAAAATGTGCTCTGCCGTGCTGCTTGACGATACAAGCCTTTGACAGAGTCTGGCATGAGAATCTATTAGGTGTACAACTTTGCTTCCGCCGTTTTCCTATAGATGGTTTTAGCGTAAGTGGTGGTCGAAATAAATAGACGTCATACAATAAACTTCATCTGTCAACATAACCCCATAGAAACATTAGTCGATTTGTGTCTGCATCATAAAGTTATTTTCGATTGAAAATGTCAGTTTACGAGCCAAATTCTCGTCATTTGCGGGAGGTTTTAATTTTTTGCTTCAATATGAAGAAATCTGTCGCTGAGGCTCATCGAATGCTCTCAAATACTTATGGTGAGGCTGCTATTAGTGAAAGAACGTGTCGTGAGTGGTTTCAACGCTTCAAAAATGGTGATTTTGACGTCGAAGACCGGCATAGCGGTGAAAGAGAGAAGGTTTTCGAAGATGTAGAATTGGAGGCATTACTTGAGCAAGACTCGTGTCAAAATCAAGAAGAATTAGCACGATCATTGGGAGTGACTCAACAAGCCATTTCAAAACGCCTCAAAGCCATGGGAATGATTCAGAAGCAAGGAAATTGGGTGCCGTACGAATTGAAGCCGAGAGATGTTGAACGGCGTTTGTTTGCTTGTGAACAGCTGCTTGAAAGGCAAAGACGGAAGGGATTTCTGCACCGCATTGTGACTGGGGACGAAAAATGGGTTCATTACGATAATCCCAGAAAATCATGGAGAGTTCCCGGCCATGCTTCGACGACCAAACCGAATATTCACCGCTTTAAGGTCATGCTCTGTATTTGGTGGGACCAGTTCGGTGTAGTGTATTATGAACTGTTAAAACCGACTGAAACAATCACAGGCGATCGGTATCGAACGCAATTGATGCGTTTGGGCTGAGCATTGAAAAACAAACGGCCGCAATACAACGAGAGACACGATAAAGTGATTTTGCAGCATGACAATGCTCGACCCCATGTTGCGAAAGTAGTCAAGACATACTGGAAACGTTGAAATGAGAAGTCCTACCCCACTCGCCGTATTCTCCAGACGTTGCTCCCTCTGATATCTATCACTTGTTTCGATCAATGGCACACGGCCGGGCTGACCAGCACTTCCGGTCTTATGAAGAAGTAAAAAATTGGATCGATTCGTGGATAGCCTCAAAAGATGACCAGTTTTTTCGACGCGGGATTCGTACGCTTCCCGAAAGATGGGAGAAAGTAGTGGCCAGCGACAATACTTTGAATCATAAATGTATAACCAGTTTTTTACAATAAATCCTCGAATTTCGGAAAAAAAACGGCGGAAGCAAAGTTGTACACCTAATATTAACATCCATTTTTAATTATATGATTATATTATATTTAATTATATTTTTAATTATTGTAAAATTTTATCTTATTTGTTTATATTATTATTTTTTTATTTATTTATATTTATCTTTCCTTGTATTCATCTTCCATTCGCCCTGCGATTGCACTTAGTCCTTTTTCCGGTCACATGGATTAAATTCCACGACCGAAAGTCAGAACACATATCAGAACGCACTGGCACATCTGTCGTTAAAGTACGCTCTAGTAGTATATTAATCCAGTTTGTGCCCTTTAAATAAATGCGTTCGACTCGTGAGCCCGTTCAACAGAACATTGATCACGAGAGAGGTTTCCACTTCGTCCTCCCGACCCCCGGCTCTTTGAGAGCCCCAAGAAGCGAAATGACTCCCGGTTTGCATTAGTCTTTTCCACCAGCTCCTTTGTGATCCGAAGCTTGAGCGAGACCAAATCGAATCAAAAATTTAATTCCTGTTGCATTTACTTCCTCAACTTTTTGTGTGCGGAACTTGGACGTAACAAAAGAAAAAGCATAACTATTCTTCAACAAAATTTTAATAGCTTCTTATATTTTTTTCTTCTAATATTTTTTTTATGGTGTGTGGATGGGATAATAAAAGCATTTTGTCATCCAAGAAATTCATTCCTAATATTCAATGTCCTATAAAAGAGGTATTAAAAATTATACCTCTTCTATGAGATATTGAATATTGAGAATGGAAATGTAGGTCTCTCTCTCTCTC
>NW_012130066.1:13432784-13446631 GCF_000143395.1 Atta cephalotes | reverse complement strand
AACGTTTAACGTTTAACCGTTTAACGTTAACCGTTAACCGTTACGTTAACCGTTACGTTTACGTTACCGTTAACGTTACGTACGTTACTACTACTCTCTCTCTCTCTCTCTCTCTCTCTCTCTCTCTCTCTCTCTCTCTCTCTCTCTCTCTCTCTCTCTCTCTCTCTCTCTCTCTCTCTGGAAAAGTCAATTTTTTATAAAGATCAAAAATCGAAATTTTCATATCTAAAAAATTTATAAAGTCAATTTTTTTACAAGAAATTTTGTATACCACGTTTGATTTGTTATGCGGAAATGGATCCTTGTATACTCTTATAAATTTATGTAATTTATTGATGCTAAAAAATAATTTTTTAATGTTACCGCTATTCAGACAATTGAATTTCTTAGAAATATAAGGAACAATAAACCATGAAGGTCATATAATTTCCTTATTACTATCATTATTTCGTACAGCGTTAGATTTAATAAGTAGATACTTCAGACTTTTATTAATATTGTTAAAAGCAAATTTTAATGGATAGTCATCCTCTAATAATATTTTTATTACCAAACAAAAGTTTTCAAAATGAAATTTGGGATTCGAATGCAAAATTATTCTGTGTCGAATGCATCGCCACTGCATTACAATTAAAGCACAACAATTATAATTTGGAGAAATATCGTATTCATCCATAAGAATAGCACGTACACATTTAGCCGAAGACCGCTCAAATGTTCGAAGTAGTCAGTTAGCGAACGAGCAAAATCATTGTATACAACGATCACTGAAATATTAAAATTACATATAATTTTAAATGTAGCAACTATGCTGCATCGCAATACATTTTTTTACATTAGACTAAGTCCTTGATACAGCTAAAGGCCAGGCCGCGAATAATCATCCGTTTTTTGACGCAAATGTTATACGGTATAATAAAATAAAAGAAAATGAAAAATCGATTTCGAAAGCTAATAGATGAGATTGTTTTAAACAATTTAGAAATAAACAGATTTTTCCGAAGATGGATCAATTGCTTCCGAGACAACGACAAGACACATCATTGCCGTTTCTCGATACATGCGAACACGGAGCGTGTATGTATTGTAATATATATAATATATATAATAAAGACTAAGCTAAATTAACCTTAACTAAGCTAAACGATATTCTTAATTCGATATTCAATTTGATCAATTCATCAGATCCGCCTGTAACATCAAAATTCTATTAACTAATCCAATAACTTCTTTTTTGTGTGATCGGATGATGAGATAAAAAATTCAAATATTTCTTAGAAAAAGTTAGTTTATGGTACCAATTAATTCAGTGATGTTATCGTTAATAATAAGGTTGATGTCTGAAAAATTCAATCTATTCCCTCTAATTTCCATGGTAAACTGAATCTTTGATTGCTGTGAATTAAAAACATCAAGAATAGAATCATAATTGTACGTTCTGTTACAACTAGATTCATATATCTATAATAAAATGGCAATGAAAATCGAATAAATGCTAAAATCCTTTCCAATTTTCATAGAACAAGAAACTATTTGCAATAACAGGAAACAATGGTGAGTCCATGGGAGTTCCAAAATTTTGTTTATAAATAATATTGTCAAGAGTAAAAGAAATTGAAGAAGTTAAAATAAATTGGATAGCGAAAATAAATTCGTTTTGAGGTAAACAATAATCTCTGGAGATAACTACCAATTATCATTTAATCTCTTGTATAATCAATCGCGATAAAGAATGCGACTATATCTAATAAAATTAAAGCAAAATCATTATTTAAATGAGTACCATTAAATGAGTATCATTTAAATGAGTACCATTGAATCTATTGACAAGTTGAAAGCTATTTTCAATACAACTATCAGCTTATTGTTTTTTACAATTATTTTGTATAGAAAGGCTGCCAAAGAATACAAAAGACTATTTATAAGAGAGACGATTATATACTAATGAACAATCTGGTTTGTATATTTTTAGGAGGGTATAAGCTCTTGGAAGTGTCCCGTCACTACATAATAACATTCTGTATGTAGAAATTGAAATATATTCTGCATTTCTCCATTTTACCAGGATTGTAATGTACATGAATGTACGTAAATGTGTCTTAAGGTTTTAGTAAGATCTTTTTTGATAATTTCATAAATATCTACATCTTGGAGCATTACGTTTACCTTTGAAACATACAGTTGTTTGTTTAATGCGAAGTAAGATTGCCTTTGTCGGTACGAGTAAAAATAATGTTATTTTCTTTTTTCGTAATCGTCTAGTATTTTTAGCTAATTTTAATAAATCTAAATATACAATACTTTTGTAATTTTAAATGGATGAAGATAAATTATTTAAAAGGAATTGAATGGTTCATAACAAAAATCCGTTTGTCAATAGGTAATTTATGTTATTTTCAATACTTTTTGTACGGAATTAGTAAAAGGTGCATCTCGATCCACAAAATTTGCTTAACACTCTAACAATTTATTTGCTTCTTTAGTTGCAATAAAAGTTTTTGCGCTCGTGCGGATTATTTGTACGTCTTGTCACCGTGCTTGCTAACAAACGTCTGTTCTATATTCGTATTACAATATTCGTTACATCGATAGATCATATGTCATAACATAATTGTCATGAGAAATAATTTAAAGTTCCTAACGATATTCTCAACTTAAGAAAATCAAAGACAAGAATTAGTTTATTATTCGATAAAATAAAATTTTCTCGTACTTGTGAAAATTTATATTTGTAGATATGACAACAAATGATAAATTTGTTTTTAGATAAAGTAGAAAAGGAGAAGGAGAAAAAATTATAAAAAGGAAAGATTGGATCAATATATATTTCATTGGATGGTATAAGGAGAATTGTGTTTTTTTAATACAATGATAGCGAATTATCGTTTGTGGTCATTATTGTGAAAATCTGACTCAATATCAGTAGATATATTGTGAGATAATAACAAATCGGTCCAATAGCGTAATTATTATTATCTTATTTTCTTTTTCCTTTATTTTGTTTTAAAGATAATCAATAACATTTTAAATCAATTCTATTCTTTTCAAAGAAAAGTCAAACAAAGAAAAGTCTTACTTTTATCATATATTTCTATATTTTTATTAACTACATAAGTCTTTACGACGATACAGCGGCTTTAAAGTGCACTGAATGCGCACTATTCAGATAACATTTGTACGGCACAGTACTGTACAATATTGTGGATACAATACTGTACAAATATTATGATATATGAATAATGCGCATTCAGTGTAGAATCGTAAAGTTCTGAAATGTTCTACCGTACGCGCATGTTACACTCATGTGAGACATTATGTGTTGAAGTCACATGAAACAAATCATGTAAGTAAACAGCATGTTAAAAGCATGACATGACATTATGTTACGTTGATTGCATGATGAATTACAAATTTTGTCTTTTTGAAACAGCGTGTTAAGTGCATCCTATTATGGCATACAAAATTTTTATTAATTTAATTATCTTAAAGTCAATTATGGGAATTCATCTTCAAGATATCATCGTCATTATTGGCTGCGTTCAGCAGAATGTTTATTTTGTAACTGTTGGAAATTTTCTTTGCATTGATTGGATTAATATTAATTATACTTTTAGATCTATAGGATGATCCTATCTCAGCAGATAATCATAAAACGATTGCAAAACTGTTGTGTTCTGCTAAATACAACCATTGGCTCATGTATTCAGCGGACTCAACAGTTGAGTCAGCGTTACTGTTATTGGTATATTCTTCTAGATTATTCAATTAGTTGACAACTTTAAAAGTCTGATTGGATGAGCTAGAAGAATGCAGCCATTTTATCAAAAAAAATAAAAGTTTTTTTCTACGAATTTTTCATTATACTGAGCCTTTTATCCTGTTCGATGTGGTCTTTTAAATACAAGTAATTAAACTTCGTTCGTCTATTTATACAATGGACATCCTTTGGACATCCGCTGTATGCTCTAAATATCCTGATTATGTCCTAATGAACGTCCATAGAATATCTGAAGGATGTCTAAAGGGCATTTCACTTTTTTAAATTAAATTCGAGCTGTGACATTAATGCTCTTACATTAAATAAAACATTTTAAAGATAGGTTGATTCGATGTCGATTTGATATCTATTCCATTGTTTCTTATTGAGAAATGTCCAAATAACATCCATAAAAAGTCCATTTTAATCTTATCGAGATCTTAACAACATCGAAAAGCGGTACATTGTATGTTCAAAAGACATTCGCCAGATGTCATCGGGACATTTTTGGTACATTGTCTGGACGTCGACCGAATAAGACGTTTAAAAGACGTCCATGTGTTGCGTGAGTAGTGAGATGATGTTATGCACTGCTTGAAAATTAGACATATTGAATATTTCTGCACGAAACTAGTCACGTATAAAAACATTGTGCAATTTCCAAAGTTATAGCACGCAGTTTTGTTTTAACATTGACAATGCGATCGCGTACGGGAGAAATCGACGTGCGAGCATGGAACGGACACAAGAATTCGACATAAAACTCGACGTGCGTAACAGCACCATGCGTTTTTGAAGCATATTTATAGCACGCAGTTTTAATGCTAGCACTGTAATATAATTTTAAGTAGGAACTATTATAAAATCTGATGACATTGACTTGTACGATACCTGTACAATGTTTAAACTATAAAAATCACAGCTGAACAAGTTGTGATTTTTACACGGCTGACTATCTAGATAATTTTGCCAATTTTCCAAATAAAATAACAATATCTATAAAATGTTTAGGAATGATTATTTTTGTTTTACAACCATTTAAAATTATTTTAAAAACGTTTTTTAAAAACCGATTAAATAATCATGTTGTACAAACATTTTTAAAATCGTTTTAAAATCGTTTTTTAAGATACAATATAAATGAAAAGAATAAGTAAATAGTAAAGGATCGCATTGGAATTATATATTATTTTAATGAAATGAAGACATGAGACAGTGAAGACATTTGTCAAGTTACAATGCCTGGTTGTGTTGCAGATTATTGTACAAACTCATTTCCGATTTTGCCTCATTCGCGTTCTGTCCGTACTAGCTCTTACTTGAGACACTCTATTTTATTTGTGCGTTTGTCATACGATAAATGGGTGCAGAGAGATCCTCGGATCTCTCTATTCTATAGCCAATCAACAGGTTTGAAAAATTTGTCGTACGACAAAAATGCATAAATGAAATAGCAACCTTTTAATATACCTTATATATTTGCAACTTCACGCTCTGATTATAATATTCGTCTCTTTGAGAGAGACCAATCAGCGTTTTTCTAATCGCCTCTTTACTAGCTGTTTAAATTTTCAGTCATACTTAGATAATTTTCCGATCATATACAGGAGAACAGAGCAAGTTGTTATAAGTTTTGAATAGCAATTTTTTCCATACTAATGTATATATTTAAATTAATAAATATTTATACATTGCTTCAAGTCATCTTTAACTAAATAATCAGTTTTTTCGGATTTGTATCTGTCTTTAAATTAAAATGAAATTAATAATTTTCTATCAGTAGGTAAATTGTAACAACTTATCTCATTGTAGGGCAAGTTTTCAATATAGCTTAAAATATATTGTATATATTATATAAGCAAATTCAAGATTACAATGAAATCAAACACGAAATACTTTACAGGGAATATTTATTTTATAATATAAAATTTTAAAAATATATTATTACAAAATTTTTTTCTTTAATTTGTTATTAAAGTTAATGTCATAAAATTAATTTTGCATTTGCTGTTTTTCTCACAGACAGGTGACCATCTTTAACATCTTTTGCCGCTATCACATATGTTTCTACATTTACAGATCCTCTATTAATCTCTCTATTGATCTCTTTTTTTGTAAGATTGCATCATTCCACATACTTTCATAACTAAACTGCTTACTCAATATGATAGAAAAAGATGAATCTGATTCCGAACTGTCCTTGTTTAGTTCTCATATGCATATGTATGCGTCCTATCTATGAATATCACATAAATTTATGTGAAAACACTAATGTTATTATCCGTGTAATTTATACATGTGAGAGTGGAATAAACACAAAATGGCGCTGCCCAGCGTTGTCTCCAAACATGGAGACGAAGTAGGCAGCCTATTTATAGAAGTCTGTGCATTATTCAGAAGAAAAGAAAATTGTTTTCAATAGAGTAAGTTATTACATTGCCCCAAGTGCCTCGATCATACTTGCTCCAATCTTTCATTTCCAATTCAAAAAAATATAAATCGAAAACCAGTATATGTATCAATTCAAATAAAATGTGTTATTATAATCAAATATATATAAAAGAAATATACAAAAGGATAATCATATACCTTTATCTTACATATGCAATAACACAAGCGATTTATACAATGAAATTTAATAATGAAAATCAAAAAAATATATGTAATGTCTTCTAAAGTTCAAATACGACTAAACTAAGTGAAGCTGTAGAGTATCACATATAAAAATCATATATAAAAATTCATAAAAATGAGCTGCCACCTGTGGCAACTAAAAATCTATCTGTAATAATTTAATTTATTTATCCCGTGTAACAACTTGCCCCGGTCTTCCCTACATGTTACTTCCATATAAAATTGTATGCATTTTTTTCAGTGAATAAACATACTATTATAAAAATGGGTTATGTAGATATTATAATTAGCTAAACTTGTAGGTAAACGTTTTAAAATAGTTTCTTTCAGTAAAGAAAACGTTTTATATTATGTTTTTATACCAATTTTATAAACGTTAAATTAATCATTATTTCTAACATGGACACTAATGTATGAAAACCAATTATAAAATGTTTATAATTGTAACTGTTACTCAACGTTAAGAAAAAACATTTTTTTCAATATTTTTTCAACGTTTTTGTTCTACTTGGGATGAAAAACGTTGTTGTCATATATGCAGATTCTTGCGATAAATACAATATAAAAAAGATGTCAGAATTCTATTTTTTAATAGAGGAATAAAACTCAAAAACTGATAAATATGTGTGTGTGTGTGTGTGTGTGTGTGTGTGTGTGTACGCGCGTGTGCGTGTGCGCGCGCGTGCGTGCGTGTGTGTGCGTGTGCGCGCGCGTGCGTGCGTATGTGTGTGTGTGTGCGTGCATGCGTGCGTGCGTGCGTGTGTGTGTGTGTGCGTGTGCGTGTGCGTGTGCGTGTGCGTGTGCGTGTGTGTGTGGGACGCGCGCGCGCGCGTGTGTGTGAGTAGTATATGCTCTAGTTATGATTAAAACTTTTGCGTGAATAGAAATAATGATAAAGAAACGATAAAAATAACTAGTGAAATCGTTACCATTATCCCAAAAATGTAACTGTGTTATCATGAATATTATTCATGTTAGAAGAAAATGTAATGTCATTACTCATTTGTTACTAATAAAATAATTTGTAACGGTGACCATGTTATAAATAACATTACTAATTGCCAACCCTGAAATATGGTATACAGGATGTCCCATTTTAAATAATGCATTAAGATTTCTCGAAAATTATGATAGATACGGAAAAATGTTTCAAATAAAATAAATATAGGTAATAACAAAAAGCCTACAAGTCAATTAAAATTAATAACGTTTAATGTTTAAAACTTAAAATTAATAAAAAGTACAGTACAAACGTTTCGACGCTGGGGTCATTCTCAATGTTAGAATAATAATATTACAATAAAAGTCGGATTCTCATAATACAAAAACAGTTCTGTATGTTACAAAATAGATTTTAAAAAATGTAATCGACATATCAGAAGTTACATTCCCAGAACATATAGATTAACAAAGATCCGTAAACAGGATAATCCGTTAAGAATTATCGTATCATCTGTTAATAGTCCATTATATTATTTTTCATTGTATCTGCATAATATCTTTAACAATTCTATACCTGAAGCTCCTAGCCATATTAAGAATAGCTTCCATCTTATCGAAAATCTAAAGAATGTTCGTTTCAAACCTAATTACTTATTGATGTCGTTTCATTAATTCATTAATGTTTCTTTAGAATTGGTATCTGATACCATTGAGAGAGAGAGAGAGAGAGAGAGAGAGAGAGAGAAAGAGAGAGTATTTAATTGCTATTCGTTTGGTATTAAATTTCACTTTTTTTATGTTTAACAAAAATTTTACAAACAAATTTTTGGAACTCCAATAGAGTCCTTTGTTCCCAATTGTTGCTGATATAATTATGCAAGACTTGGAGAAAATTGCAATTAGGTTATCTGTATAGTTATTATTTTATTTTCGATATGTGTATGACATCATTTCAGCGGTTTTATCAGAAAGCATTAATGATATTTTGAAAATTTTTAACTCTTTACATATTAGATTTACTATGGAGGTTGGCATTGTAACAACTTACTTACTTAGCGCACCGCGCGTCACCGCTGTATTTTGACATCGCGCAACGACCAGACCAAATGATATTAATGGCAATTCGCAGTTCGCAGACAAGCGCCACTTTTTTGATTAATCGAGACGAGATCTGTCGTCGCACCGCGAGAACTTCCGTCGCGGGAAAAACTTCCAAGTTGATTTATCGTTCTCTGCCAGACAGAAGCATTCCACGATTTAAGGAACTGAAGATTTTCTTATTTCTTTATATCTTGGTGAACTAAATGTACGGGATATTTAAAATTAATCGAATTTTATTTTGATCCTTAAATATTTAGTTTAATTTATCTTTTGGTCGTCGGAGAGATATAGAGAGAGAAATAAACGTTAGGAAATCGTACGAAATGAAGCGTTTAATCAATATCTTTGTCCCGAGAAAAATTTATTTTTACCGAGAGCTTAAGAAATTGTAAGGAATTTTTTAAATCGATTTTAAAAGTCGGTTAAAATACTCGTTTTCATTTTACAATTTACTCAAAATTTGTGGGACTTGTTCCAAACATTCGACAATTCTGATTGATTTTCAAAATTATATCTTCAGTAACGCATTGAACAAATACTTTTTATTATTATTCGATAGCTTTTCAAGACAAAAGCGGATATATATATAGATATAGGTATTTATACAATAATTATGTGCGTTAATATATGGATATACAATAATTATTTGTGTTAATTCATGAGTATATAAAGGGTGCGAAATTTGTTGATTCTCTATGTCGATGGAGTGTTATTCCGCGGCGAACTGGCCTAAAGTTGCTTAAAGGATTTTCATGCGCATTACCGGTTATAGATAATTCATACACTCTATCCGACCGGTTCAAAACAATATCAGCGGTCATAGTGAAGTTCATAAATTCATTAAGAAGCCATCTTCTCGTTTATTCACACAATATGACTTTAACGCAAGACGTTCCTATTCAGAGGATGCAATTTTCCACGTGACGTTTATCTTCGACGTATATTTTACATTATTGAAGCATTGTAATAATTCATTCAAATTATACGTAAATTTTTACAAACGTTATGTTATCGTGTTTTCTGCAATAAAATACCAATTATGTGATGATATCAATGTTTTTTTTTCATTTTTAAAAGTAACGTTACATCTCGTGAACGAAAGTTTCATAAATTCTTACCCAGGCGAATCTAATGGATTCAGAAACTGTACTGCTTGATTAGCGATTCAGAAAGCACGACGAATGAAATTCTATCTTTCCGTATAAGAGAAACAAGCTTTAGCTTGCAAATAAGTTTGGTAAGTCAGTTGGTCTTACGTGACGTTGACTGAAAATTACTTCATTTAAGATTTCAACGCTAGAAAATAGCGTACATCATTAACATTCATCCAGGATATATATAATAATAATGCTGAATTTTCCAGCAATTTCACAATTATTTCGCAACTCTCATTTTAACTCATTTTAACTCTTGAAATTAAATTATTATGAACATAGAGCTCTGTTGCGCAAAATTTCTTAACAAGAGCGTTTTTCGCTTCAGGCATATTGATTGAAATATTTTTCGAAAAATATATCGTTCAATTTTGCACATCGTTGATGTTAGTTAATATTATGTACGAGGTTAATATGTAGTTCTCCAAACTTTTCGTAACTCCTGATGCACAATTGTATCGTACTACACGATAATGCTCTCGATTCAATGATTCGCAAACAATGATACCGCTCTATCTGCAACGTAAGCCAGCATCCGCTGGTGTGAATACATTATGCATGAATCACCCAGCGAGGAATGGCGTCATGAAAGGGTTGCTCTTTGCGCGCGATGGATTACTTATATGAGCACGAAATAAATTCAAATAAAAGCTCTTTGAAAACACGTCGAAAGCAATCCATTAGAATAGGAGAAGAGGAAAAGGGAGAAAAGCGAATAATGCGAGAAGATGCAAAGGAAAAAAAGAGAGAAAAAAAAGAGAAAAAAAGAAAAATAGAATGAGAGAAAAAAGAATAGAAAGGAAAGCAGAAGGAAAGAAGAAACAAGGAAAATAGAAATGTGAAGAAATAACGGGAAACGAATGAGAGATTCAGAACAAAGAGATTCGAATATTACCATCTTTTATGACAAAAAGAAAAGTTCCTTTAGTGAAAATATTCTCGCTGAGAAAAATTCGATCCTGAATTCAATAAAGAATTTCCTGTCTTGGAAAGAGACATTCTGTAGGTATGTATGTACGTTTATAAAATGATAAGCGATCGTTCGATATGAACGCGAAAGATAAATTAAAGAATAAAGATCTCCTAAAGGCGCGTCGAAAGCAATTCGGCGTCGAATAAAAGGAGTGGAATTACCGCAGCTAATCGAGTTTTTCGTACTTTCTCTCTTTTTTCTTTCTCTTACTTTCTTACTTTCTGAATGGGAAAACTCCCGATGACAGTGAGCGGTAATTTTCTGGAGTGAAAAATCAAAGCGATTGAGTTCCTTTCGCGGCGCGCTAAACACTTCTCGTCTCTCGGCATTGAACTTGCATTAACGCGATTAGAGTGACTAAGAAGAAGGAAAAAGTTTCTTTTCATTTTCGTTTATTCTTCTCTCTTGTTATTTAATGCATGTTTAATCCACTGTAGAGAGAAATTGCGAGCTCTGCGAACGCAGAGTATCTTGAAATTGGCAAAAAGTGAACACGTATGTTTCATGAAATTTAATCTTTTTGGCAACGCGAAATTTTAAGACTCTAATAATTTTTTAAGTTACAAGCCGTTTAAGTTGAAAGAAAAATAAAGAACTTTATGCGGTCATTTTATATATTTTATTAAATGTACAATTCTTTAAAATTATTTTTTATTATAAAATTTTATATATGTATAAACAATTCTACAGCGTCAACATACAAAATCCTTGAATTTTACACACTAGATTGTAAAAAATTCTGCTGTTGAAGCTCTTTGATAATCTCGTAATCTCTGAAAATCTGGATTGTTAAAAAATGCGTTTTAATTCCGTTTTAATTTCGTTGATTAAATTTTTAATATTTTTTATGTTCTCATATTATACACGTTCTTTTCTATAAAATATAGTAGTTTGCATAATATTAGCAATATAAGTGATAAATTAATAAAATAGAAAAATGATTTTCACCAACTAAATTTTACAGTTTTGTACATTGCAAGATATTAATATTACACTAATAATTGTGATGACACTCATTATTATTATATTACATTTAAAAATACATTTGATGAATTATTAGAAAATGTCTTTTACAGAAATTATTTTCTTTTTATTAAAAGTTTAAAATAATAATCAGATGACTTTAACTACACCCATATCTATGCATTTTTTTTTTACTGCAGTTTATTTTAATTATTAATTTTTTAATTATTATTTTAATTATTATTATTAATTATTAATCATGTAATAAATAATCTTAATTTGTTATTACATTATTAAATACAGGTATACAAAATTTAATTTAATATTAACCTAATTTTTTTATAATTTTCGAAAGAAATAAATGAAAACGTTAATCAAAATGATTTAGCATCTATGTGTATTGTATGCAGTGAATAACTGACAATAAAATAATTTAACAAACCGATTGTTGATGATAAAAAGAAAGATGCATGTGTCTCCGATTTTGTCCTTTTTGGGAATTGCAAGGTTCTTGAGTTTTCTAGCCAATTGTCCGAGTTCCGCGCGGAGAAATGTGGTCGCTCTCGAATAGTACCGCAGACAAATGAAGTAGCAGCCACGGAAACTGGATAGTGGGAAGAGGAGAAAAGAGGGACGAAAAAGGATGCACATAAAGAAGGGGTTATTAATCGGCGTAACGACGACGGGCAGACGTTACCGCCTGTCGTCGGCGGCTAAAAATATTTTCCTCAAGAATAAACGTCAGTCATAAAACGGGGTCGAGAGGAGGGTGACGGAGACGTTCGTTCTTTTGACGACACGGTCGCGACCGGTCACGGCCTCTCGATCACCGAAATGAGATTATTTTTCAACTCGGTAGACTCCGTTTCTTTCCTCCGATCATAGTAAACGTACTTTTTCGAAATACGAGAACATTTGGCAAGAAATAACGAGTTGAGCTCGAATAACGAGTAAAGCCCGTAACACCTGTTTGGTTTGGTTGTGTACAACGCTCTTAATCCTCCATGAGTCCGAAAATGGGCGCTTGTGCGGGAACCAAACGTGATCTTCGCAATATTTTTCTCCGTGGATATAACAGATTATTTATGACTCTCTAAGAATTACTCTCTAGGAAAGAACTAGCAAGATTTCGTCAAAGAGCAATATTTTTATACCTTCTTTTTTATCACTTTTGTAAAATTACAAAAGATATCATCGATTGGACTCTGAAAGGTTCGGAAGGAAGATAAACCGTACGATGAGTCTCCAGGCTCTTTGTGAGTTACCTTTGCGGGTAACACGATGGTTCGTTAATGAGAAGGCGAGTTGGCGAGATCGATAGGAGTTTCTCGATGATATGGTAGAAATCGCCGACCAAGTAAACTGATTCGGAATAATCAATCGAACGGAAGTGGATCTAATGTAAACTTAGACGTAGCTGCCTTGAATCAACACGGGTGGTAAGCCCGTCTTGTTCAGCCTCATTTGTCGTTTCATCGATCGGCCGACAATCGTGCATCCTCGAAAACTTTTTCTGTCTTTCACAGAAGAAAATCTGTCGCTGTGTGATCAGCAATAAAGTTTTATGGCCTAAACAATATGACGCGATATCACACGATAACATAATTTTAGATACATAATGTATGGAGAATACTGAAATCGAAATGATAAAAATAAAAAAATTACGATAAAAAAATTGTAAGAATTTTTATAATTTTTATAAATAGTTACAGAAAAATGATTTATAAAAAATAAAGAAAAACATGGTGACAGTTTTCTATTCTCTGAGATATAAAATATTAAATTAATTTATAATTTACAAAGATAATATTCAACATGCAGTAAAAGAGGTATTTTTTTCATAAATTTTAAATTATAAATATTAATTTAATATTATATATTAATTTAAATATTAATTTAAATTTATAAATTATCTATTTTTAGAAGGACATAAATTGAACTTTAATAAGTATTAGCTGTATAAAGATATTAAATATTGTATTAATAAAAAATTTATTTAAGGATATACAATGATTGCACTGAAAGAAAAGATTGACTAAATATGACATTTTTAATTGGCTGCAGCAACCAATTTTTGGTTGCATTAGCCTATCGAAATCATATATTGACATTGTGAATGACTAACGCAACCAAAAATTCGCTGCACACAAAAATTGGTTGTTGCAGCCAATTAAAAATACTATACAATATTTTATCATCTAAATTATTGCAACAGCCAATCTTTTCCTTCAGTATAGGCATTTTATGAATATTGTATTAAGCAAAAAATTCTGATATTATCATAAGAGCTTTTCGTAAAGTATCCTGTTTTTGCATTTTTATC
>NW_012130066.1:13430103-13431939 GCF_000143395.1 Atta cephalotes | reverse complement strand
CGAAGAATAAATTGCCTTTCCGATGCTTTTATTTTTTTAATTTTTAAATGGGATAATAGATATCTTTCAGGACATCAGAGCGAGTCGACAAGCTTGCGAAACGCTTTCGATGTCTTCCTTGGGAGCTTTGCATCTTGAATATTAATTCCGAAGTCGTGGCACCAAATACCAAAGTTAAGTTTTACTGAAGTGATTATTGTTGTCAAGAACAATACGGAAGTTTTCTATTGCTATGCCATTTAAATATTTGAAATTGAATTCTTTGCCTCAGAGAGAGCGATTATTCCATAGTCAAGTTAATTTTTATAAACGATAAAAATATTTACGGAGATATTGATAAAGATATTGAAAAAGTTAGAATTGTCATTGTACTAATTTTTGTAATTTTTGTCATTATAATTTATATTAATGTTCACGTTATACATAAAAGTACATTTTGTGACATTTTTGGAAAAGTATAAATTATAGATATTACTAAATGCATTTACTAAGCGCACAATTATCAAATGTATTTCATTCTCCAAGTTAATCTTTTGTTCTAGAAATGTTCGATTATTAATTCATGCTGCATGCTAAAACGTTGCGTCATCACTGTTTATTTTTCCCGTCAGTCTGATCCAATTTTCTCTCTCTTGCTGGAAAAAAAGCACGTCAACATATTAACTGAAAGTCGAAGGATTTTTAATTTCGAATCGCTATATATCCGTGTTTTATTCCATCTTATTTGTCATTTCGCGATTACATGTCATACTTATGTATTCATCTTTTCACGATAGACTTCCGCGAGTCAAATATTAAATTCCTCTTTGAAAATATTACTCGACAAAATATCATCTTCGTGTGATAAAAAGAGTGCATCATTAATCGATAAATGCTTATACGTGTCCGACAGAGTTTTCCTACTTTCTTCTTTTTCTATTTGTCTTTCGTCGAGAGATTTGCCATACGATTTCGAATTCTTTTAATCCTATAAAAAGAGAATTTTTGCAATCTAATTGAATCCAATTGAATCTATCCAATCACAGACATATCCTTATAAAATGTTCTCGATAATAAGAATTGTTTCCTTTCAAGTGATTTCATACTTTTTGTTGCTCATTTTTTTATTATATTTTTTTTTATATCAATAACTTCATTATATCTATAACTTCTATGAGTCATACCAAATGTCTTATTGTATATTATACGTTAATAGATGATCGTTACATATAAAATATTACGAAGATTTCAATTTTACGACAGTCTTGTAAAATATTAACGATTTCTGATAATCAAATCATCTTGTCAAAATATGCTTTAGTTGGTGCGCGAAGTACTTTTACAGAAAATTTTTACAGTAAGTAGAAAAAATTAGAAAATTTATATTACACCACTGTGCGATTTTTAATTTAGAGGAAAAGAAAATATGTATAAATATGCACAAGTATTTTCTAACAATTAACTTCCTACGTTTGTTTGAAATGAAATTATAGAAATAGCCTCTCTCTTGAGAAACATAAAAAAACCATTACAATTCACCATCCCTTATCTTTCTGTATTTGTTTTCTCTCCTTCTCCACTATACAAAATTCTTCTATATTTTTATAGTTCACAGTTAGTATAAGTCAACATAATCGTCAGTCAAGTATTACTATAAACAACAAGTGGACTTCCCTAGCATCCTCGATAAAAAGTACTCCGTATACAATTTTTTACACACACACACACACACACACACACACACACACACACACACACACACACACACTATTCTTCGTCGGTCGGTTCGTTAGTTCGTCGCGGACGAATAAACTTAACTTACCTCTTCTTCTCTTGTCGTCGTCGTTCTTCGTTCTT
>NW_012130066.1:13423635-13430083 GCF_000143395.1 Atta cephalotes | reverse complement strand
AACGTAAGTTAACTTAACTTAAACTAAACAAACTAAGGTAACGTACCTTACCGTACACTACCTCCGTACTAAAGTAAACTACCGTACTACTAATTTACTTACTACACACACACACACACACACACACACACACACACACACACACACACACACAATTCTTCTTGCGGGTCGTTATTGTCTCGGCGACGAATTAAATTAACCACTTTCTTCTCTCTATGCTCGAGTTCTCTCGTTTTTCTCTTCCGGGAATGACATTCCGTGTCTGCCCGACGATAGTATGCATCGGACAGAAATCCGGTACGATGGCATGCTTGTTAATTCGGCGATCCTTATTCCAGTGCTCCGTTGAACCGTGCTCGTGTCGACTCTTAATGGCTCCGTTGAAATATTCAATCGTCAGACGCGCCACGGAGAGCAGGCGAGATACTCGACTCTCCTTTCGGGTCCAATCGTAATTGTCTTTCGCAATTACGCCAAGCTTTTTATCTCAACGTCGCTCCTCCCGGAAAACATTTTTACTTCCTTTGCTTTTCCGGTTACGGTTTTATCGTAGGTATTTTTTTCGGAGAAAGATGCGTCTGCGAATTTCCCACGAGCGATAAACTCCTCTCGGGTCGATGCATTTATTGTATCGGTAGGTACTCGCGCGCAAAGTTCCTCCCTTGTTTCTTCCTGTGTTTTTGGAAACGGGTATTTTTACTGTTTGTTCCGGATTGCTCTGATTTACTTCTTCCGCTTCACTTCGGAACGATATTGTTCTACTTGAAACATAAAGTGTAAAACAGGAACGTTTCTTTTTCTCCCGACATTCCCGTTGGGATTATCACTCTTCTGGAAAATCAGGAAAAATTAAGAAATTTGTCTCTTCCTAAAAAAATCGAGAAAAATCAGGAAGCCTTTCGTTGGAGAGTCACTGGAATTACGTAATTTTTCTTCATTTTATATTAAATTCCGTTCTATTGGAAAGGAAGTGAAATCTCCAGTATCTTGTTTTCATTATCCTGCATTTTAGCAAGTCTACCTTAATATTATTTTAATTAAACCATAAGTTCACAATATACTTTACTATAAAATAAATATACTATGCATCACACATTAGTTTTTCTCATAGTACATACATACAAATGATATAAGAGTATGTATATGTTATAACGTACAAAAAAAATATAGCGTGCGAAAGACGACTGGTACTATAAATTCTCTCTGTGGCTTTCCCATAATTCATACAAATGTTTTATGAAAGTATATACTTGGAAAAAAAAAGAAGGGTGGAACTTGCGTTCAATAACAGTTCAGATTTATAAAAAAATGGGAAAAGATAGTAATTTGTGAGTACACCTTTGTTTCCTCTTAATCATGACTGCAGTGTCGCTCTCTGATTCATCTCCCAACAAGGTTCTCTCTGTGCAGTCTACCACTTCATTCAGCCAAGTTCTCCGACGCGAAACAATGGCGCGCGTTGTCCGGAAGTTATCCCATCGGCTTTGCACGAGAAGAAGAACTCATGGGGACTACGTTGCTCGCTTCGCTTGTCCGAGACAAGCTTTAGACTGACGACCAGCGATGACAACTCCCGGGGATGATGGTAGCTCGTCGTGCCAACGACCCAGTATTTTGCATACAAATAACCGCGGGTACGTCGCTATAGATTGCCCCCCCGCGATCACCGAAGCGACCTAACAAATTCTTCAATCTCGATCTAACGAATTGCTCAGGTATTTCTGACTCGAGGTAAAATTGGCGGCAATAACGATCTATAGAACGTTTCACAGAAGAGATAGAAGCTCGATTGGAGAAAAATTACGCTGCAATCTAACAATCCTTAAAATACTGCGACTCGTTGGAATCGAAATGAAAAAAAGATTTATATTCCGTAAATATCGAAAAATATGTATCGACGAATATATATATAATATCTTTCTTTAGAATTTGAATCGTCAAATCATTCAAGTTGTAATTATGTAATTTTTTGTAAAATTGATAAAATTTTAATAATTATATTGAAATCGTTCAAAGACAAGTGGCTACTATGATTTAAGGATAAACGAATTACAAACAATTTTTTATAAACAGTTTTCAAACTCTCTGTTCGTTCTGTTTCTGTTTAGAAATCGATAAAGCTTTTGATCTTAATGACAATAGTTGCCTTTCAATTTCAAGAGATTCACAAGAAGAAGGAGTAGAAATGGCTTTTCTAAAAGAAGAAAGGTAGAAGAGAGGGATTACTCCCCTTGGGAAATCAGTAGACACTATCTTTGTGAATTCTACCCAGATTCTTTTTAAAAAATTCTTCTTCCAGACTGAACCAGAAGACGCAAATAAAAACTTTGTATAAGACTCTACCTCACATTCCGTCTAGAAAAAAATATTTTCTTCTGTCCCTTTTCCATTCTTCTTTTCCTTCTTAGACTGTATGTACGCAATTGATTTTTTATCTTCTTTAACTTTTGACGATCATTCCGCGATCTTTAAACTGAAATATGTATACGTTTGTCCATATTCCAACTTTTCCTAATCATTATGTGTGCCTTATTAATTTTGAAAAAAACATTTTCTAGAAACACATGTGCGTTTTAAACGCGTAATAAAAATCTTTGTTGCTTTGTTTCTTTCAAATAATTAAATAATCATTTTATTTAAAAAAGTAAAATTATTTCAATTTTACTTTTTTAGTTACATCCTTTATCGTCAAAAAACTAAATATTTTAATATAAAAAATTTTAATGAGAAAATATTTTTTACAAGAATGTACCTTCTTTCTGGAATCTCTACGATTTCAAATTTGCAGATGGAAATTTTAATGATATCATAAAAAGAAAAAAAGTGGATCACGTGATTTTTTCCGTAATTTTCGTTCGCAAATTGTAACTAAAATATCACGCGGTTTTGCAACTAATTTCCTGTGTCGAGATATATTCGTTCATATCGGTTGTGCTTCGTGATGCATTGAAACCAGGCTAAGTCGCTCGAAAGGGAGAGAACTCTATGTAGACTGTTTTCTTTTTGACGCGCTGGCGCGGAGCCCCGGCGTTTGTTGGCGCCTGTCGTCGCGAGCTTTCCGTCGACTTAAGGAAACAAACCGTAAAAGCTCATGCATACACCGTATGTTACAATATATATAGTGAAGAAACCAAGCAAAGGGTTGCGTCTAGTACCGTCGCAATACGTTGACATTTTAATTACATCGCTGGTGCAAACGCGGACAGCGGGATGCACGACCAACATTTTCCTTGTGACTCTAGCAGATTGGTCTCGTTTGCATTTCGAATATTCGTTGCTCGACTTTCCAACGTTCACGCTGTAGTTACTTATAATGAATTTGGTATCTGACATTTAACATCCAGTGCCCAAGAATTTTAATACTTTCAGTTATACACAGGATGACAATTGGGAAGTTGCTGAAACTAAATATCCTTCTTGCACTATGTGCTAATAAGAACAATGAGATCTTTTCTACAGCAAACACTGTGTTTAATTCATTCTATCTCTTTTACAAAATAAGCTATTTAATTTCAGCGACTTTCCGATTATCAATACTTTAGTATTTGTAAGAATGTTGATGCGTCATTAAAAAATCGCTATTATTTCGATACTCAAGCTCTCAATCTTTATTTTTTATTTCCGGAAAAGCCTGTCTTTCCTTTTGCGATCGTGATCTGCGTCACGACATCCCAGATCTTAACAATCTATGGAACGATTATTACCTCGAATGGACGAAAAACGAGATCTCCTGCCAATGAAATTCGATCTTAACTCGTAGTATTTAACATGGAGTAAAAAGCTCTAACTTCGCCTGGGGTAGTCTGTTTGAAAAATATCAAGCCACCGTTAATTAGCAGATGCACCGCGCGGCAGATGTGAGTAAGTTTAACGAGCGGCGTTCAATTAGGAAGTTTGCCGTCGGCAACTATGATCGACGTACTTCGTGTCTCGTAATTGCCAAATTCGACCTTCCCATTATCATTATAATCATTGTAACGGAAATATAGTCGCAGTACTCGCGATCGTTTTCAATGGTCTGTAATCCATTTCTAAATCGATTCAAATTATTCGGTCGTTGCAGAAAAAACGTAGTTGATTTTATCTTCAATGATTCTTTGGGTAATTTTTCGAATAGACTATATGTAATTAAAAAATTAATTAATGTTTTTTACATTTTTCAAAACAAGAAGCTATTTTTATAATCTTTTATTTGGATCAAAATAAAAACATTTAGGAGAGAATTAAAAATAAAGAATATATTTTTAATTATATTAAATTTTAATTATATTAAATTTTTTTACGTTAATTATTCCATTAGTCCATTTTTCGTATTAATACGACTTCTGTTAAATGTAACGAAACATTGTATGCTAATTTCCTGATAAATATATCAATTTTTTATATTTAAAAAATTTATAAGAAGTTTTATAACTTAAAAAATTACAAGTATTTAATTTTATAAGAGAATCATGATGAAACGATGAAAAACGTTTGCTTTATAAAAGCTTTCTATACAACTTTGGGATTCACAACCAATAATTCCGCTCGATGGGAAAATGTTAAATATTTTGTCTTTATTTTAAGTTGACCAGTGTTTCGTAGCAATACTCTGACACAATGATCGATTTCTGCCATTTAGAGTACTCTATAAACATTCGAGCAATGTAGTTTGCCGGGTGTAATCATTCACCGTTTCAAGCGTAGGGAAAAAGGCTTTCTCGTAAATCACAGTGTCGAGTGCACAGGGTTGCAAGAGGTTAACTTTCCTCTAAACATTTGCAGATTCTTTTGAAATTTTAACCCGCGCTCCCACCTTTCATCGTTAAATATATATCGAGTTTTCGAATCCTCATTGGAGATAATCTAGCTTTTAAAATTCCTCCTGAAGGAATGGAACGCTTTTCCTGCAGATATTAAAAGTACTCCCTTTGAAAATCCATATACTGAAAATTTTTATTATATTTTTTTCTTTTATCAGTAGAACGCTTTAGTCGAGAAATAAGTTAATTAAATTTGAAACTCTTCAGTATAAAATTTTATGCAAATTATTTGCGTTAAAACTTCTTAATGTTATAAAGATTTAATATATTTTCGTGTAAGTTCGTAACATAAAGATCGAAGTAATATTCACTACACCGATATTGTCTTTTCTTGGAGAAAAAGCTTTCGATCCAGGCATGCCTGCAGGGAGTCTCACGTGCCCGTATAATAATTCCTCATTTTCGTATGGGAGCGCAAAGTTTCGTCAAAATATTTACGAGACCGCACGGTGCATTAATGGTGGCGTGCAAGATAACGTGCGTACTTCGATATTACCCCGTCGGCCAGCGTTTTTGCGATAACCGAAAAAAGTATGCGCAAAATTTCACACAGATAACCGTTATTGTAAATTGTCGATGTAACGATTACTCTACGTATACACTTCTCGCTCTAGATATTTAATGTACATATTTTCTTTCACGTTATTTTCATATATTTTTTATGTTTGTTACGTGTATTATATTCACGTGTATATTCTTACAATATAATCGTTACATCAATTTAGATTTGCATAATTATAAAAGATAATGGTAGATGAAATATCCCTTTCTGCAGGATATAAAATACGTAATTTAATTCGGATATATATGTTTTATTTGTGCAGACTTTAAAATATACTTTGTTTTTCAAAACTATTTATTGTTTACTGATCCTTTTTGATTATCTATTATTTAATTGCTAATCATCATTAATTGCTAATTTCATTATCTGGTAACTGTACTCTACACTTATTAACTCAATTACATTTTTGTCAATTACTTTGTTCCCAACCGAGAGCTCATCTTGCTATACCTGAAACAATAATATTAACCTCGCCTATAAATAAGCAATTTTCATTAAATGTTTATTATTAATTAAATGTTTATCTATTCAAAAATGTTCAAATTTCTCGCTATTTATCTGCGAATTTTTTTTACGCTTAAAAAAAAGATATATTCTAGAATTAAATTATTAATTCTATTAAGCTATCAATGAACTACTCGTAAATTATTAATTAATAAATTAGCTTGTATATCCCGCTACATCTAACGGGAAAAACGCCACGAACTTTTTCCCACCTAATATATACATGCAGTCTGTCATAAAGCAGAAAGCAAATCTGCAGAAATTAAATTATTAAATTTAAATTATTTTTGTTTAAGCTTCAGCAGAACAAAATAAAAGATAACTCACTAAAATAATTATTAAAAAGTAAAAAATACAAGGAAAAAGGAATACAGAATAATAAAAAATTATTATATATTTTTAAAATCTATGTTAAAAATAAATTACATGACTTTATTTAAAATTATGTGATCAAAATGGATCAAAAATTAAAAAAAATTTTTTAGTGTGTAAATTTGCATAAGAAATAACGAGAGAGAGAGAGAAAGAGAGAGAGAGAGAGAGAAAGAAGAAAAAGAAAGAGTAGAATATATGTGTTCTA
>NW_012130066.1:13417890-13420797 GCF_000143395.1 Atta cephalotes | reverse complement strand
CTCTACTCTCTTCTCTCTCTCTCTCTCTCTCTCTCTCTCTCTCTATATATATATATATATATATATATATATATATATATACTATCTACAATATCAATTCATATAATCCATATTAGTACTCAACTTATGTCTTTTCAGAAACGCGGAAATAAGTCGAAAAGAAATAAAAGAATTAACAACGGAAGAAAAGAGGATCGTAGAAAGTGAAAGAAAAATGTAAAGTACGGAGAGTTACAGAAAACTAAAAAGAAATTGTATATCCGCGCAAATTGTTGTGAGATCCGAGAAGACGCGACAGAGATCACGTTACCAATCTATTTGAAGGAGGTAATACGCGCGTGAATAAGTTTCCATAGAAGAGGGGAGTAGGGGAGGGAGGAGGGAATCCCGGTGCGAAATCCGATTCGCATCGGGTATGAGAGGGGTGAGAGAGGGCCGATGGCATTCTTCTGGAAAATTGCAGGAGATCCGGGAATATTCGTGCCGCCTTTATCGCTGTATTCGGCGAACACTCGTTCTCTCCTTCCTGTTACTAACGGCGAGAACGGAAAGTTATATTCGCACGCGCGCACGCGGCTGACACGGAAGAAAGCTATTTAGAGATGATATCGAGAGAAGATTTTCCCTTCCCCTTACCTGATTTCTTCCTTATTCCCTCTCAGTCTTACGTTCCTCACATTGTCTTAGTGTTTCGAATACGTCGCAAGTATTTGTCGAGTTTTCTTGCTTTAATCCTTTTATCAACCGCGTCTTTCTTCGCGCTCGGATCTCTTAGAAATTTCGCTCTTTGACGAGTGTTTGCCTTCACGGCCAAAGTATACGTAGATTCTGATTCAAGATTTGAGGAATTTTTTAATTGAAATTAATTACACCGAAAACGTCTAATCTCTTTCGCGCAGATCCGAGAATTTCCCGATGAGTTATTATTATCAGGTTCTATACGCGGGTCCGCGGGGGATGCACTGCGGAACTGAATTTGTAACGAGATTGTTCATTAACATATAGGAGGTAAAATCCAGGCGCGGAAGCATTAACGTGTTCTCGTACATAACCGACAACGTAGATTCGCGAAAATCGTGATGACCGCAAATTGGATTATCGGACTTTCGAGCGACGCACTCTGATAAAAATGGGTCGGGTACGTCTCCCGAAGGACTGAGAAAGATTATCGACAATCCTTCGGTCTTCGGTTGATGACACGCGCGGCAAGGGAAAGAAAAGGGCAGCGTAATTTTTTTGTTTTGGTTTTCTCTGTTTTTTTCTTTCTTTTCTCTCCGCCGTGCGGAAACTGGAAACAACGGCGACGCTCGCACCGCAATTTCACGCTGTAAAGCTATAACTTTACCAACAACTAAGTATTTTGGACACTTATTGGTTGAAGAACAGAGCCTTGTTTTTGATGAATATCGCAAGATAACTTTTTTCGGTAGATTTCTCAATTTTAACTCACAGCATCCGCTTTGTCACAAGAAAGAGCGTAATCTATGGGTTTGTGGATAAAGTATTATGCTTATGTCATCTTCGTTTCTAGCAAATCAATCTAATTAATGCTATCAATATTTTTTTAAGTAACGGGTATCCACTACAATTCATCTTTTCCTTTATACAAAAAAGAATTAAATTTTATATGGATAATACTAACAGAACTGAACTTTAACATAAAAGTTAAGGAGAAGTTTTTCACAATTTCTTACATGAAATCTATATCTGAGGAATTCTCTCCAATTGTTAATAATATGTTCAATGTAAATTAACCTATTCTATTCGCTTAAAAATTTCATAAAAAAAAGGAAAGGATGGATCCATTATGCAATCAAAACAACAACAGCAATATAGTATAGTATAGTCTATCTCGTAAGATCTTTTGTGATAATTGCGACTCTAGTTACGTGAATCAATCAGAAAGACAATTAAAGACAAGATTACAGGAACATGCTTCCGATATTAATAAAAGGTCTAAATCGCCATCAGTGACTTTCAACAACCGCATCATAATCACTTTCATAACTTTAAATGGGATAAAGTTGAAATTTTTGACATTGAATCCTCTTACAACAAGAGATTAATATCGGAAATGATCCATATAAAAAGATAGAAACATAGGATTAAAAAGCAAAATGATACAAAATCTCTGTCAGAAACATATTTTATTAAATTCATTAAATTTTTATTTAATTTTATTATTAATTTTATTAAAATCATACATTCCCTTTTCCCTGCCTAATACTTCTTTCCTTCGCCCTTCCACATATTACTGTCTCCGTGTCTATTTGTCTTCTTTTTAACTCATACCATTGTCAGATATTATCGATGCTACATTGTTCTCTGCTCTAATATAGCACAATAGCTTATAAAATTTCTTATGTTATCCATTGCATTACTCTTTTAATTTTTAAATTACAATAGTCGACTAAAGAAGATATTTATAGTTTTAATATGCACTGATTTATTGACTTGTTCAATTTTAATCTGCAATTGATATTAATGTTAACATAACTTTAACGGTTTTTTTATGTATTATACATTTTTAAAAAATTTTTTCCTCTGTTTGTCTAATTTTAATTATTGTTAGTGGTTTCTTTTATACATTGTAATTATTTATTAATTGCATTCGTAATTTATTATATCAACTCGTTTTTTTAAACTTTTTTTTAAATATTAGGTGTACAATTTTGCTTCCGCCGTTTTTTTCCGAAATTCGAGGCTTTATTGTAAAAAACTGGTTATACATTTATGATTCAAAGTATTGTTCATCGCTGGCCACTACTTTCTCCCATCTTTCGGGTAGCGTACGAATCCCGCGTCGAAAAAACTGGTCATCTTTTGAGGCTATCCACGAATCGATCCAATTTTTTACTTCTTCATAAGACCGGAAGTGCTGGTCAGCCAGGCCATGTGCCATTAATT
>NW_012130066.1:13406900-13417156 GCF_000143395.1 Atta cephalotes | reverse complement strand
CCGAGCTGATCCCACCAAATACAGAGCATGAGCTTGGACGTCAAAATCACCGTTTTTGAAGCGTTGAAACCACTAACGACACGTTCTTTCACTAATAGCGGCCTCATCATAAGTATTTGAGAGTATTCGATGAGCCTCAGCCGCAGATTTCTTCATATTGAAGCAAAAAATTAAAACCTCCCGCAAATGACGAGAATTTGACTCGTAAACTGACATTTTCAATCGAGAATAACTTTATGATGCAGACACAAATCGATTAATGTTTCTATGGGGTTATGTTGACAGATGCCCAAGTTTATTGTATGACGTCTATGATCTATTTATTTCGACCACCACTTACCGCTAAAGCCATCTATAGGGAAACGGCGGAAGCAAAGTTGTACACCTAATAGATTGATTTTCAGTGAAAAAAAAGCGAATATCCTGATTATTGAGCAATTTCAATGTCTCTCTTTTAATATTACATTTTAATATTAATGAACCACATATTCGTAATAAAAAAGGAAGTATTTGACTTGATCATATCTACATTTTTTTAAATCTATTTCATAACGTACAGAACATTGTTTTTGTATTATGAGAATCCGACTTTTATTGTAATATTATTATTCTAACATTGAGTGATCTGATCGGCGTCGAAACATTTGTACTTTTTATTAATCTAATTTTAAATATTATTAATTTTAATTGGCTCGTAGCCCTTGTTAGTACCTATATTAATTTCAATTGAGCCATTCTATTAATTTATATTTCAAATAAAAGTTGTATAGTTCGGAGGGAGACATAAGAAGGTATCATTTATTTGATTTTGGGTCGTCAAGGTCAGATTAAGATCACACATCGATTTTTTTTAAATGGAACACCCTATTTTTTATGGCACAATCTAATAACTGGTATCAAGAGCTTTTCAAAACACTAATAAATTATTTTTCATTACGTAGAGGAAACTCGGTTGACTACAGGGATAAGTCAGTTGATTATAGAATAATCGAAGTTACGTTAAAAACAAAACATACGAGACACGCGTGAATGTGACCACATAGTAGCGACTGCCGCTAAAGTCTACTATAACATCTTATTGGGAACACATCTGATAGAAGTTATTGTATGTCACAATTTTAAAAAATTGTACATCTAAGTAAATATTTTTATTCTTAAAGTTTTTATTTTACAATCGTATATGATTGTCTGAGATATTTCTACTTAGATAATAAGTGTAGTTCTTACTTAATAAAGTCCAACAGATTTTTTTGTTTATGTGTTTATGTGTTTATGTGTTTATGTCTTTGTTATCATATATTGTTAATGTTTTTAAAAAATGGATGAGGAATGGATGAGGATAGTAGATTAATCATATAGAACTGTATGACTCATTTAATGACGACTCTTATAGTACTTACTTAAAATTTTATTTTTTAAAAGAATTTTCCTCAGTGGTAAATGTTATAAGTTTAATTCTCTTATGTCTAATCTCAAAAATTAGGCACATTCGATGTGTTTTTGCACGAAATGAACAAATTTTGCAAAAAGAAGCATTGTTTTACCCTGCGAAGCGAATGTTTAAAATATATTTTTATAATATATTTTTATAAAGTTTTATTAATATGTAATTAAAGATGTAGCTTAAAATACATTAATCTTTATTTTAATAATCTTAGTCGAATTACTCCGGTCCCGGGACTAGTCGAATCAGATGGAATGCATTAGAAAAATGTATTTTTTTTCATATTAGTTATCAGTTTTCTCTTATTATTAAAATGTTATTAGGTAGTCAAATGTATGTAAATAACTGATGTATTATAGAAATCATTTTTTCGATAAGTTTTTTAATTTCATCTGTAAAAATTCGAAACTGAAAAATAAGTCTATTAGCTCCGGTCTCTCCTACTTTTCGAGTTTCAAGGCTTGTAAGTTACATTATCGCCGATATTACGCAAGGTCCGACCAACAACTAAAACCTGAATGTTGTTCAAGATCATGTTAAGATCAAGGTTACCAAATTGTTTCTTATTTTCATTTTTACATAAAATTATTTCATTTTTACATAAAATTTACATAAAATTACGAATTTTTAGTGTAAAAATAAAAATAAAAATAAAACAATCTCTAATGATTTTGATCTTAAATGTTATCTAGGACATAATTTTGATCAACATTCAAAAAGTTTTAGCCGTCGATCGGACACCTTTCGTAATACTAATGCTGGCGATATTGTAACTTTCAAGCCTTAACTCGAAAAGTACTTCATGAAAAAAAATTTTATTATATGTGTTTTGGAAAGCTCTCAAAATGCACTACAAGAATATGCAATAAAAAGTGGGGGATTCTATTTAAAAAATTTATGTTGATCTTGACCTGATTTTGGTAGTGTCCTAAATCCGTTATTTCTCCAAGAAAACTTACAACTTTCAAATCAAAATTTTTTTGTATCTCTCTTAGTTTCTGAGATATTCGCTTGGAGCAATTAAAATACCCACTCTGTATATATAGGGAATGAGGAAAATAATGATAAATCTTTTGCATAGAGGCAGAATGGGTTAAACTGAGAAATAAAAATTGCCGAAAATTCGTCTTCAATAATTTTTTTACTCGAATATTATCAACTTTACAAAAAAACTGCAAGAGACAAAATTTATTTATTTTCTTCTCATAGAGCTCTAAGAATTTTTTAAGAATTTTTTAATACCGTATTTTCTTATGTTGGTAAAAATGAGAAAATTTGTAGTATTAAAAAATTCTGAAAAAATTCGTAGAGTTCTCTAGAGAAAAAAATATATAATTTTTGTTAATATCCTTGAGGTTTCCACGGGTGCTTTCTATATAAAGATTATGCGTTTTGTTCAGATCCATTCTTGAAATGTTAGCTTTCATGAATCTTGTTCACTTCAAGGGAAGGAGCAGCCCGATACTGAACTGTTCCTCCAGGCTATTCCCTTTATATGTATTACGTTATTTGTTGGAGTGATGGGAGGAAAAAGAGAATTGTGGGTAGGGGGGGGAGGGGAGAAAATCAATCAAATTTTCAATAACCGGGAGAATAATCTTCCATATTTTATTTATGTTGTAGCCATCTTTATTTAGATTGTTAGAGCGTTCTTGTATCTCTATGGCTTCTCTATACTTTCTTGGAAAGTAATGTAATGTTAGCTATTGTGATCGTTCTAACAATATTTAATGTCTTGTTTCAATATTGTGTTCTGATAATGCCGACTGTGTAACGTATTTGCCTGACATCATGTTGATGTGCTTTTATCCATAGATTAACCATTTTCGCGATTTTTCCAATGTATACTTACAGGAACAAAGTATTTTGTATATTCCTGCGAAGCTGAGTGGAAGTCTTTGATCTTTAGGATTTTTTAAGATTTGTCCTATCTTTTTGAGTGGTGTGAAGATAGTTCGGATATTGTGTTTGTTTAATATCCTGCCAATCCGATTTGTTGTTCCTTTAACATATGAGAGAATGGATAGAATCCTTTTATCTGGTTGTGTCAGATCTGGTTGTGTCTTGTTTACATATTTATTTGATTACTTTGGTTGTCTTTTTTGTCGTGTTCCTGCTAGTTTTAAGTGGTTGAGTTCTGTCTGTAGATATTCTTTGCCAGAGATGATGAAAGGCTCTACAAGTGAATTGCAGACTGTTTTTATGCTGAATGGTGGCGCATGTAGGTACCTATCTGTGTGTGTTGGTTTTCTGTACTTGACTTAAAGTATCGTCAGCTTTCTTAGAGACAAAACCATCTAAGAAGAGAAATTTTCCGTTTTCTTCTATGTCTATAGTGATTTGGATGTTGACTGTTTGGATGTTGAGGAATTTACGGAGTTCGGCTCTACCATATCTCCATATTATGTATCGTCTACATAACGGAAAACTTCTGGTTTTTTGGATGTTTTTCTAAGGGCCTTTTTCTCAAAATGCTCCATAAAGATCCACCGTCCAACAAACAGCGTAAAGGGAAACCGGAGAAACTCGGTATCAGACTGCTCCTCGCCCTGATGAAGTGAACTGCAAACAGGTTCACGAAACGTTGGCATTCCAAGAATGGATCTGGATACGGAGAAAACTCTCGAAATGCATAACCTTTAAACAATTTTTATCTCTTGCAGTTTTTCTGTAAAGTTGGTAATAGTATTTGAATAAAAAGTTATTGAGAACCAATTTTCGGTAATTTTTAGCAATTAATATCTAGTTAACTATTGCGAAAATTGTCAAATGGTAGAGGACTTCTCTTTTCAGTCTAGTCCATTCTATTTTTATGCAAAAGATATATCAATATTTTCCAAATATCCTGTATATGCTATATATATAAAGTCGCAGAGTTTATCTTAACTTGATTATAAATATAATGAAGTCAAACGATAATGAAGAATCAAGATTCTTGAGAAGTTTTGATCCATAATTCGAAGAACTACAATATAAATTGTGAATAATTTTACATAAAGATTCGAAATTGAATGTGAGTGCTGAATCCTTGTTTCAAATTGTTGTCTGTTTTTTTAATTGATTGGTTTCTCAAACATTCATGTCAATAATTTCTTAACAATTAATGAGCGATTGCCAGAACCATTCTATGTTCACTCAGGGCCATGACATTGACAACTTCGGAAAAAAATGTGTATTAAATTGATTAATTCATATACTGTTTATAAGAAAACATCAAACACTATAAAAATACATAAATTTACCTTTTTAAAAAAAAGTAAGTAAAAATAAAACGCTGTGAATACATGATCTGCCAAAAAAATTTTATTAAATTAAAAAATTCTTCTTTTTAATAAATGTAGCATTCAAATTAAATTCATTAAACATTTGAACAGTATTTATTATTTCACTTTTCAGCAAAGATCGCTAAATGGTTTTACATGAAATTTTTTATTTAAATTAAATCATACTAAATAAAAATAAAGTTTATTGAAGTTTGATAAAGAATAACAGTTCAACTAATTAAATTAATAATAAAGGGCAATGAACTACTTAAGTTATTAAGTAAAAATGTTTATATCAATAATCTAAATTTTGTAACAGACGTTTTGATCCCGGATTATTTTCAATGTTAAATAATAATTTTTAAAATTTTTAAAAATTACTGATAACTATTCAAAATGTTTACAAATTAAAATATAAATAATATAAAATAATATAAAATAATATAAAAAATAATATAAAAATGATATAAAATAATATAAATAAAGCGCATGTTGTACTCGCATATTGGCAAGAAGAATTATTGCACGAAACGGCCTAGAGCAAGCAGCTTTAAATCGGAACTTGATGTTAGCTGAATTCAGAAGTCGCATAATCGCATGAAGTATATTATACTTTTCCTCACATTTAGAATAGGTTGATACTATCATGATTACATTTTGGAGTTCTACTGTTTTAAGAATCTTTGTTGTTCGCTGAATATTATAATGCAATTAGTACTCAATTTTTTTATTTAATTTAGATGATCTAACTTTAATCATCAGTTATATAAAGAACATGAAGCATATACATCTCTTTTACATTGAATTCATGGTATCAACTTATTATAAATTTAAAGAGAAGTTTAAAGTATAGTAGACTTCATGCAATTATTATGTGACTTTTGAATTCAACTAACACTAATTCCGTTTTGAAGCTGCTTGTATCTAGACCGTTTCATGCAATAATTTTTCTTGCCAACTTACCAGTACAACGAACGCTTTTTTTATATTTTAATTTGTGAACATCTTGCTTAATTACCGATAACTTTTTTAAAATTATTATTTAACATTGAAAATGACCCGATAAAGTTATTTTCAATGTTAATTAATAATGTTTGTAACCGACGAAACGTCTGTTACAAAATTTAGATTGTTGATATAAAATTTTTACTCACATAATAACTTGAGTGGTTCATAGCCCTATATTATATTATTAATTTATTTAAAGTTTATTATTTATTTCTTTTCTCTTCTTCATAACGCGCGCGCGCCCATACATCCGCAAATATATTAATTAAAGAGGATAGAGGGGGAGAGGTATTTAGTGAGGATTAAAAACAGCAGGAAAAAATTGTTTATTTTCTTCTCATAGAATTTTGAGAATTTTTTCAGAAGAATTTTTTTTAATACCGCATTTTTTCATATTGCCTAAAATAGTTGCCAATAAGAAAATGCAGTATTAAAAAGTTGACAAAAAATTTTGATAAAATTCTTAGAGCTTTATGAGAAGAAAATAAAAAATTTTTATTTTTTGCTGTTTTTTTGTAAAGTTAAAAGTACTTGAGTAAAAAATTATTGAAAATTAATATTCGGCGATCTTTAATAATTAATATCTTGTTAATTATTATGAAAACTGATAGAAGACTTTTCGACTCACAAGTAAACCTACTTTTCTGTCACTCATCGAATGAAACTCATTTAATGAAATTTGATAAATACATTTGTAGAGCAGACAAAAATAATAAGCACATATTTTTTTATATCGGCAATGATGCAGATTTGAGAATGGAAATTACTCTTACAGTGATAAGCACCTAATTTCTTGCATCTTACTCTATTAGAGCTATTGCTAAATTTTAAAGATAATAGGAACTATCATGTTTCTTGAAAACAAATTCAGTAAAAAATGGCAGGCTCAATATGAGCGAATTCTATGATTCATAGCTATACAATTCAGCTCATCATATCAATAAGTGGTTCTCTTTCATTGCTGTTAATTATTTTACAAGAAAAAGATAGAGTAGCGTTTCAAAAATTGTGAAAGTTTCTGTGCCTTGATGTGTGATAACAGTCAAAAAATGCATTTGGTACAAAAAGATTTATTTGGATTGAATGACGTAACAATTTTTAAATATTATAATTTAGCCATTATTGATATCAAATCTTTTATATACTTGATTCAAAAATAGAATTTTTATTTATGGGATTTTAATTTTGTGGCAAATATGCAAAAACACGTATCACTTAGGTTTCATCATATATAAATTAATAAAGATATTATTGAAATTTAGATTTCATTTATTAATTTAATAAAATTTTATAACTCAATTTATTAAAGGATCACCTTAATTATTAATTTATTGGTTTTTCAACGATAATTAAAATTAAATTTTTTTAATATAAGAAAAAAACACAAATGAAAACGAAAATGAAAACTAATTTCAAAATTTGTGAATATATTTATTAATTCTTTTTTTATTATTAAAAAACAATTAATCTATTCATTCGAATTTAATTCGATATAAGGAGGTAAATAAAATGATTATTATACAATAAATTTGCTATTTACCAAATTATTCATTATCCTTGTGATGAAAGTAGACAGGAATTCAATTTATTAAACTAAAGAGAAGAAATCCGTGGTTGCAGTTTTATACATTTCGCTTCACCGCAACTTTCTAATCTTTGACAGGATATGACAATTCTGGCCATTTCTTGCTTCATGTTTATCCCATCTCTAGTCAATTGTCACTATGCTGGAACGATCGCAATTTATTAAAACTCAGAGAAGTACTCGAAAAATATCATTATATCCTTCTTAAGTTACGCCCCAATACTTTCAATCTTTTTTCATCTTTCGATTATTCTTTCTTTTCTCGCACATTATTTTTCCCATAATTCGTCCTAGCTCACTTGTTGATTCAGCTTAACGATTTTAATAATTTCAACAGTAAATTAAAAAAAATAATTTTATTTTCATATTTGTATTTTTAAATTAACAAAATATTTATTATTTTCATCATTATATATTTATTTCTATCTGAAACTTTTTTTTATAACTATGCATATTATTTATAAAAATTATAATATTTTTTTCTTTCTTTCATATTTCAACGTCACTTAGATGACATGATTAGATAAAACTTACATAATAAGTAATAAAAAAAATTGAATCTTATTACCCTGGCGAAAATACAGAACTTTATAAAACATTAACAACCATTCGATGATGATTTTTTAAGAGTTTATACGTTTTCAAATTTTATAAAAACGTTTACAGAACATCATTGGGTTTGAAATATTTTCAGAATGCTTATGAAGTATATATCGTTTCATGAAAGTTCTGTAATGTAATCTTCTGTAATCTAAAGCAATGCTTTACAAAGATGCTCAGTAAACGCTGATGCATCACTGATGTACCGTGCAGAGAATTCACTGTCAGACTTTTCAAACATTTAGCAAACGCTTTTCTCAATACGGTGAGACAAGCATTTTTCTTCCGTTTAACAAATGCTATTTCAATATGGTAAATTATTGAGTCTTAGTAAACGTTTTATAAGGCGTTTACGCTTACAAACGCTCAAAAAATGATTTCTTCAACTCCATAATACAAGCGTTTTTCGTTTAACAAACATTCTTCTATATATCTAATTTTCAAGCAGTGCGCAACATCGCCTAGAGAGATACAGAGAAATTCAATTTCTCACATTTAAAAAAACCACATCGAATAGGATAAAAGACGCAGTACGATGAGACTTTTCGGTGAAAAATTTTATACCTTTTTTTTGATAAAATGTCTGAGTTTAGCAGACTTAACTTGAACTGAACGTTCACGTAAAGATCAAACAAACATTTATGAAACTTCTTATTTTCAGAGAATGCCTTCCAAACACTGCAGTGTTGCAATTTCCGTTTTACGGAACACTCTACTGACCGTTTCTAAATTCTCAACAAATTCCTGCAAACGCTCATATAAACAAATTAAACATTAAACAAATGTTCGTGAAACTTCTTCATTTTTGTCAGAGAATACCTAAATAATTAAGTCAATTTGTTTTATGTCCTTAGAAAACATCTAACAAAAATTATTCCATTACATTATAATTTAATTATTGAATCATTTCGCATTTATTTTGTTACTATAAATTTTTAAAAAATACAAAAATCACACACATGTATAGTGTCGTACATAATAATCTTAAAGTTTCTGTCTACTCTCTGCAATCATCTTGAATTGTAACGTTAAAAAATGGATTACAAAAAATTTATAAAAAATAGGAAAATAGGAAAAATACAAAAAATTCTTGCAGATTTTATTAAAATTAGACTCTAATTTTAATATCATTTGTTGCAACTTTTTGTATGCTCCTTTTCTTTATTGTTTATATAAATGTAATATATTTTGAGAATATTAAATGTCACGTGCGATATACATATACTCGTATTGGAATATATAATTTAACATTTAAATATCCAATTTTTTTTGTCTTTAATTTAATTAAGCTTATAAAAGTTTGTTCATTATTGGTTAATAATGATTCGGTCTCGTCGAGACGAAGCGAAACTAATTCAAATCTCGTCTCGGTCTCGATTTGGTCTCAAAATTTTCATCTCGTCTCGGTATCGGCCTGGTCTCGACAATGATAATCTCATCTTGGTCTCGAGTCGAAACTCTCGATCTCAATGAAACTTCATAATAAGCATTTTTTCAATTTCTTCTATGATCTATGCGATGAAACTTCACTATATATTATTCACTATTTTATGAATTAATTAAATTTTTAAACTTTTTTATTGATTTGTATAATAATAGTAGTGATTTAAATTTTTTGAAAAATGAATAAATATATCTGGTTTAAAGCATATTTTTTTAATGATTTTTTAATTTAAAGTTGCATTTTGTGATCATGTTATTAGAGAAAAATCATTGAGATTATTATTTATCATTAAATAATCAATATAAAATTTAGTAATTGTATACACGCAAAATTTTTAATTTGCTAATCTTTTGATTTAACTTCATGAAGCAAAAAAATGAAAGTAGAATCTACAGAACAATTTTTCGAATACTACAAAAGTTATTATAATGAGAAACAAAATGATTATACGAAAATGATTGAAACAGACGATGATATACATATTGATTCTTTGTACACGAAACAAATAATGAATACACCAATTCAAGAATTTGAAACGTACAGAAATACGCCAAGAGTCGAAGGACGCTGTTTAATACTAAACTAGTGGAAACAAAATGAAACAACTTATCTTATCTCAAAAGATCAAGGATATTTTTGGTATTACCGCTACTTCTGTTCCAGTGGAAAGATTATTTTCCAAGGCACCATTAATTATTAGAAAACATAGGAATAGGTTGAACGAAATCGACACGTACAATTTTATAAATTCTTAGTTGACTTGTAGTTTCAAAGATTCCAGATAGAATATTAAAGTACTGCAATAACTAATCTTATAAATAATTTTTGTTAAAGATTTTAATCTTTTTTGTTATCAAAAATATCGATATGTATATATATATATATATATATATATATATATATATATATATA
>NW_012130066.1:13394940-13406387 GCF_000143395.1 Atta cephalotes | reverse complement strand
CCCGCAAATGACGAGAATTTGGCTCGTAAACTGACATTTTCAATCGAGAATAACTTTATGATGCAGACACAAATCGACTAATGTTTCTATGGGGTTATGTTGACAGATGCCCAAGTTTATTGTATGACGTCTATGATCTATTTATTTCGACCACCACTTATCGCTAAAGCCATCTATAGGAAAACGGCGGAAGCAAAATTGTACACTTAATAAATATTATTATTTTTATTTATTATTTATTTATTATTATTTTTCCTAAAAACTAGTTATAGAACTAGTTTTATAGGGAAAAATATTTAAAAAATCCGACTTATCGGATGATGATATAACCATGAGGATGTTTCGCTCATCATGTGATAATCCCGTCCTCAATTCGTGCTCTTTCTAAAAAATTAAATATTTTAGTAGACTGCCTAATTCAATTTGCAATTTAATTTCTAATTAATTTTTATTATTTTCTAACTTACGTGCTAGTACGATTTCATTAATCGCTTGTTGGACTGGATGTCGTCGCCTCAAACTAAGTCGGCCCCACGATGCAGAATCGCAACCTACAATATAGTTTAGAAACTATGAAACGAAATGTTAGAATTTAATGAAGCGGACTCCTAGTAAAATTTTCTTTGATTTATTTCAAAAATATATTGTTACTGCTTCCAGCTTGACGCTTGAACTCGTCTATAAATCTTCCAGCATTGTCTTCTTCATAATCGAAGCACTCGTACTTCTAAATGATGCGAGATTCCAGCAATCTTGCATCACTATAATGCCGCAACTTGTGCATAATGCACAACAATATACTCCCCTGCGAAACTCCCGAAAACAAAATAATTCTCCTCATCATCTGACAATTTTGTCAGTTAATTAACTGCAATTAACTTCTAGTTCAAGTTGCAGGCGACGAAAGAATTTCGTAAGCGATTCGCGAAATACCATTTTTATCGCACACTATTGATTTTATAATTTCACAACGAAAATCAACTCTTGACAGAGAAAATCAATATAGGCCTAATCTTATAACTCACTCGATACGCGCTATTTATACGGCAGTGATATTCATGAAAATTCCTAAAGAAGGATGAATCATAAAAATTTCTAATTACCATTAGCTAATAGATTTTGACAATTTTTCCGATTGGTATTTTTTCTTTTACATGTAGAGATTTTCTTGAAAAAAAATTTTCGAGAGTGAAAGATGATAAAAATTCTAATTACGAACAACATTCTAACAAACCTTGACAATATAAAAATAACTCTTTTCCTTTCACACGAACATCACTGTCATCATTCGCTTTAGCAAAAACTTTTTCTCTCATTTTCATATCTATTATTATCTCGGAAAAGTTTTTGTCACAAGTTTTTTGTACTATGGTATTCTCTTGTCAGAGTACTTAAATTTAACCTTTTCCAAATTTAATCTTCTCCTTTTTTTAGAAAAATTCTCACATACTATGTGAATCAAGACGGATGATTGCTCAATTCTCGCGGAGAGGAGATCACCATTAGATTACATGTACGGAGACGACAACGAAGTGATATGCTTGTTTTGAACGAGCAAGCGAAACAGATTAGAGACATTTTTACCAGAGGGACGACAGCGATCAAAAACGTTCGATTGTCTAATAGAAAGAAACTCACTGTATCAAACATTAAATTTTTACAATTTTTGGGTTTTATCATACGAAATATTTGAGATGATTGATATCTTGAATATTGGAGGAGAGCCAATCGCATCGTCAGGATTGAGACTCGTACAATCTGTCAACACGACATAGCGAGATAAGGATACCTATACAGCAGCAGGATTTATACACGTTGTGAAAGCTTCTCAACATCGAAGGAAGATTAACGATCAAAGAAAGAAAGAAGAAAATGCAGATCGGCAGCCAACGCTTGAAAATAATTGCGTTCATGTTTGACGAAATTCAATATGAATTCAATGGTATTGAGATCGATCGTAACAGAAACGTTAGAATGACTAGTCTTATGAAGGGCTATGCATCGTATTCAGGTGACTTCGCACATTATATGGAGAATAGATTTCCGCATCCGATGTTTGATCAGACCGTGAAAAGATTAATAACGTGATGGATACTTTAATTTTTACGTATCGTTGGGCATGTTGTTGGGCTTTTGAGAAGATTACAAACATGTAATTAACGCGCGTCACGAATTGATTTTGATACGAGCGCATAGCGATAACAATTGCATTGTGGGAGAGATCTAATGACAGAGCCGAAAGAGAACTGAATTGTTCAAGATACAGTGGCGAATGCCTCACGTTACGTTAAAGGAAGTCGATAAACCATGCTGCGTGTCTGGAGAGCGGACGATATCTGAGTATGAATTTTCGTTCATGGGATCGATACGAATATTGTCGAGCATGACGAAACACTCGTGGGCTATCAAGACGTCTACTCAACTCGAGAAGCCGCGATACGTCATTTTTACTCTGCAAACTAATAGAAAAAAATAACATGATAACACATAAAATTTACTTCGCAATTGTAAATTAACCAACGTGAAACTCTATCTGAACTCTGAATTTTTTCCATATGATGATTTGAATGATCTGGATTTCGACAAACGCAGAACCGCTATTTTATACTATATATTTGTACATTTCCGTACATCTTACTATCAAACTTCAAAAGAAACGTTATTCAAGATAGATTCTTTAGGAATCTCTTTCCTCTAGTAATCATTGACTGCTCGCAATAAAACGAGTCCGTCAAAAGTGGCACTATGGATTAGAATTTGAATTCAAAGAAAATGTATCAGTAAATACTACCGCCTATTATCTTATTATACATGATCGCGTGATCGAATACAATCTATTGTCCAACGTACGTAAATTAAAAAAGAAAAATAACCTCAAAAAGAAAAATAACCTCTCCCCTCTTTTCAATATAATGGATAAAAAATCAAGATTTTTCACTCGAGCACAGTCTCGAAAAGTCCATGATTATATCAACCATGATTATATCAACATTCGTGGATCTGCAAGGATTTATCGTTGGAAAGAAATTTATCATGAAGGAAATAGCAATGTTGAGGAAAGGAGCCATTCTTTCTCATTTTTGCATGCCCCATGTCATGGAATTTCTTGACAAAATCAGAAAAGTACTGCACTTCTTGGTTGAGCGCTTATCATCATAGATTACAATGGGAAGACGGGATGATACAACATGGTGAAATCTGATTACAGCTATAATAGGTGCGGAAGAGAATGATGATAATACCATAAGTCTCTCGTATACATTAAGGGACATGAAAAACGCCAATGGTTAGCTGATATGATAATGACTCGATAGTGACAACTTGATCATTGAGATTGATGCTGATTACGAAAATATAGATTCTTTACGAAATCTGAATATTACTAATATCGTGCGATGTGGAAATCATGTTAAGAATTGTGCGTTACAAAATGTATTTAAAATATACAATTGGTGGTCGCAACGCCAAAAAGAAATGTATCAAGTTTAAAAATAAAATGCGAGATTTTTTTTTTTTAATATATAATATGTTTTAATTTCTTTTCCTTTCCTTGTAGTTAAGAATTAGTTAATAATAATTAGATTTAGTAGTATAATTCAGTGAATATTAAATTAGATTGATAAGAAAATACGCTTGACCCTTCCCCGATGACGCTCTTTTCCCTCCCCCGTCATCCTCTTCCTGTGACGCGCGCGCGCCTCACGCACATACGCACGCACACAAGCATATACGTATACGCACTAACACATAATGAGCCAGAATCTCCTTGTATATACTACTATAATATTATATAACTATCCCATTTTATATGTGAATATATTTTATATCCCATTTTATATATCTCATTATATAACTATCCCACTTAATATGTGAAAAATACGTATTTTTAATTAAACCTATAATCAAAGAGAAAAGTTATATTTAAATTGAAGAAATTGTTTTCTAACTTGGATTTTTGAAATTAGTTTGTGAGAGAAATAAAACTTTATTTCATTTCAAGAAATGAGTTATTAGTTTTTTTTAAAACAAATAAATTATCTGTTAACTTATTTGCTTAATTTAAACAAATCATTTTTTAAATCAAAGAAAGTACTGACAGAATGTAAGAAATGATTAAGTTGTTAAAGAAAATTTGCATTGCACAAACTATTTTTTAAATTCTAATGAAAAAGAACAACTAATAAATTTCTTCAAATAAAATAAAAATTTTCTTTAACTATATAATAATATACAAATTTGTTCAAAGAAATATTCTTTGAACTGAAAAAATTTCTCTAATATAGATAAAATGTTGATATTAAAGACATAAAAAAGTCAAATTTTTCAAAGACAGAAAGAAATTATATTATAAAATTAAAATATAATTATTCAGAAATAGAACCGTATACTAAGTATACTACATATCAAAAGTATTCAAGATCCTGCATTTGAATGACGACTATTTGTCATTTGGCACTATCCTATTTTTAATACATTTCGTCGAGGACATAATATCACGTGGTGGCCAGAAGCTGATATCTTCATGTACCCAAAAATCGGGTACAACTTCCACACTTTTATCATCATAAATTTTATCATCATAACGATACAATATTTCGAAAACATCTGTAGATTCACAATGATAATACATGATGATACATTTTCTATATTAATTATGCCTATAGATGAGGAAACGCCACAACATTTTTATGACGGCCTTCAATTTAATTGAATAGATCAAAAATCTAGTAAGAGAACAGCTTTGTTTTTTATATTGTGCATTGTAATAAACGCTTGTAAATTACTATTTCTGGCAAAAAAATGAACAATGCCAAAACATCGACGATGCTAAATGATAAATGAAAAAAAAATTTCCCGTTCTTAAGCTTTTTGCTAATATTCACTGCGATGTTGTTAAAATAGCATATATTTTCAATCATTACAACACTTTCATCATGATACAGTAGTTATTTGGTCTTTTAATCGTAATTTTAAAATTCTTGAACTGTACATCCAGATGCATCGGTAATGTATAATTAATGTATAATAATGTCTATCAATGTTCTATTAGAATGTTCTTTTTCTAGTTTGTATCTGCTAATAGCATCACTGAAAGTGCCGTAGTGATTATTTCTCATTTCATACACTCTGTTGCTCAAGAGGTTTATCATTCTCTCTTCAATTTCTTTATATACTGTAAATAATTTTCGAATGTAAATGCCGAAAAGTCATCGAATGCTCCCCATCATCTGCTAAGCATTCCGTGCGTATTATATAACGTATATTTTTATATACGTTTTATATTTTCCTCTTCATATAGTTGTATATATTCAATAAAATATTCATCTATTAATCTCTTAGCATATCTGTTTTGCTCATAAACAATAGAAGGAGTTGCTAAAATACCATAGATAGCTTTAGGAAATGATTATAGACATTAGATTTTATTATTTTACGCAAAACAACGAATCCGGTATAAAAAAGATATTCGCGAAATTCTGTTGCCTTCATCCGATCAAATTCGTCTAAAGCTTGTAGTTTACGGGCAAATTCACACGGAATATATTATTGAAGTTGAAGATTTCTTTGCAAAATATCCAAAACCTGTGCGCCGAAATGAACATATTGTCCATGCATCATTGGAATAGTTTCCAATCTTCTAGATGTTTTCAACAGCGTGCGACTATCTGCGGGAAGATTCTTCATAGATTCTTCCATTTTCAATACTTGTAACAGCTCGGTAACTACGGCAGATCTATAAATATTATTCGTATGTGTCCATTTAATAAGATTTTGCAGTCGATCAATATTACATGATTATTTTCATCCTCTGATTCCGAAGAAAAGTCACTATCATAGTCGTCCGACGGTATTAATTTCTTCACTGAATCCTTCTTTTTGCAATGTTTCTGGAACAATTTCGTCATTTTCAAAGACTTTTTGGATTTCTTCTCGAGCAAGTTCGGACAAAACGTCAGTTGTTTCATCATTATATTCCTCAGAAAGAGAGCTGTCGCAATTATAGTGATTATCCGAATGTGATATTTCGTTGTTTGTCTCAACATGTAGATAATCTTCTACATCGCGTACTGGTTTCTATGCAAGTTTTTGCTTATATTTTCGACTCTATATATATATATATATATATATATATGTATATACCATACTTTGTTTTTAGTTTTTTCTCCTTTGGCATAACTCAGTTAGTCAATATGTATTAAAGGCTATATAAAGAAAATTAAATTTGTAGTATCAATATCATTTTTGCATGCATATATTCATCTCTGCAATACGCAAAAATTTCTAAAAGTATACTTAAAATTGCAGTAGGCATAGTATAGTATAAAAAATGTAGTAATCTCCAAATCAGGGGATTTGGTAATCTCCCCAATGATCTTGACATTGACATATGTTGTCAAGGCCATGACCCTGAGTGATCTCCAACAAGTTTTAGCCGTTATTAGTAGTCGCTCGTTATTCATTAAAAAGTTCTTAACAAAAGAAGAAAAAATAACGCATTATTTCTGCTACATTACATGCAATATTAAATACTATTCCACATAGATTTTGACTTTGAACACGAAGCGATTTTCATCCCCCCCTCCTTCCTGCAAAGGAGCGCACGATTCCCAAACAGGGGGGGGGGGGGGATGAGAATCCTCTACAATGCACAACTATCAAACATATTTTTAAACAGGAAATTCTCGTGTTATATAATTGAACTTTTTCGTTAATAACTTTTAACGAATAATGAGTGACGACTAAAACTTGTTGGAGATTACTCGGAATCACAACATATGTCAAGGTCAAGGTTGTTGGAAAGGGGTCCTCTGATCTGAAGATTTAAAATATCATTCCTCACAGATTGTGATAATTTCAGAATAATATTACAAATGCAATGAAAAATATCATGAAAAGAGCAAACATTTAAACACTGAATTATCTTACCTTGTAATTTGACCATACAACCAAATAAAGGAATATTTTATTAGGAGCTATAGAAATGTTGTAACTTAATTAGTTGAAGTTCCAACAAACAGTTCAAGACTTAAGAGCAATAAAAATATCATTAGCAATATAAAAAATAAAACACTTACATACTTTCCGGACAACAATGAAGAGCCATATTTTATACCATATGTTATTTTATTAACATTGGCATAAAAAAGGATGATTTCCATCTTTAATTTGATTAAATATAATATATATATGTGTGAATTAAATATTAATTATAAAAATTTCCCTAATTTTCCCCTTTTATAACCCTGAACCTACGAAAAGTTCGGAATTTCAATTAGTGTTTTAGATTCGGAAAACATACCGATTAATGTTGAGTTATCATGAAACATTAATGCAAATGAATATGAATTTTAGTGTTCTTTTTGCTCATCATTAATTTTATTAATATGTAAATAATCAAAGATGAGATTGAAATGTGAATTTATATTTTTGTTTACATTAAGTTTCTCATTTCCATTCAAACAAAAAAATAAGAATTAAATTTCTTCAGTTTGTGTTGAGTATATGCTTATAAAAATGCCTATAATATATATTCAAAAATTCAAAGTACATTTGAAAAATTATAGAACAACTATGATTATTTGAAAAAATTTTGAGAAACTCCCATAATAATCTGTTAATAATAAAGTTATGTAATATTTCATTCCATTTGGAGAAATTTAATATTCAAAACTAAATGTTTTAATAAATCGAGAGTTATTATGAAAATCTAAGAAATTCTAAATTTTTTAGAAATTATGATATACATTCAGAAATTAATTATTTCTTGTCAAAAATGTTACGTAAAATAGTTCAGACATAAAGGTTCTTACTTATATACAAAAAAGGTTTGTTTTAAACATATTTCTCATATCTGATTCTAATTCTGAGTTACGATTTTTTATTATTTTTTTTTTTACAAAAATAATTGATCCTTACTTTTAAATAATGTTTTATTATTGCAAAAAATAAAAATGAAAAATTCCTCCAAGATCTTTCTTCATACATTCAAGAACATATTAAATATCACCAAAGTAAAACTCAATAAGAAATCATACATCTAATTTTGTAAATAAATATCGTTGGACGTGTCCGTCGACTTTGACAAGAAAATTTAATTCTGAAGATAATTAATATCGTTTTATTTATGCTTGCGAGTAGAACATTCCAAATCGCACAGTGTGCTGCAGGTTTTAGAGAGTGTATTAGTTAATTTAAAGTTATAGTTAACTTTCTTTCCTTTTGATTATCATATATTGTAAAATGGGCCTCAGAGAGATATGTTATATAATATCCGTAAAAAAAGTCCCCTGAACTTAATGCAGTCACATAATATATAATATAAAGCACTTCTAATAATAAGTATATAAAAAACACTACTTTATACAGTTCGCATGCGATGTTTTCCATATATGAAGATTAAAGTATATAATACAATTTCATTTATAATCTTTAAAAAATATAACGATGATATTTTCACATTATTGCCTTTTTTGATTTCAGTACTAAGAGTTATTTCCATAACAATAATATAATATATTTTATCTAAATACTTAAAAATCTTCATACACAAAAGTTTCCACAGGATATTATTTTAAATTTATAATGCACAAAGTCAGCTACATATTGTCTTATATTTGTATATGTTATATTTGTATATGTTAGCAGTAATATATTTTGAACAATAAAAATGTAATTAATTGAAAAGTTTTAGAAGCGACAATACTATATATAGATTTATCGTATTGATCATTCAAGTAAGAAATAAAATTTTCATTATATCGCTGTCAAATTATATTATATCACTGACATAATTGTCATCTTCATTAAAATAGTAATTAATAGAATCAAATACAGTTGTTAATGCAAAAAATTCTTTTGAATAATTGTTATATTGTATCCTTTAAGCATGTACATATTATATAATCTTTCTTCATTATTAAGTTGATAGAAATATAAACTTGATAAAATTATACTTTTTGACTCAAATAACTAATACATTGAATCTGTACTTGTTTCATCAGTTACAATAATAACTTTTTATAGTGTGAGTTCTTACATATGAAAAATGTTAGTGAAGAATTTTTATACTTGATAATGTCATATTTTTTTTAAGTAAAAAGCATGAAAGAAATGTATGTTTTTTTATTTAAAAATTCTCTAAACCATTGCTTTTATACTCATATGTATAAGAATTCACATGCATTAGAATTTATCATTCTAATTGATTCAATAAGTACAGATTCATCGTATTGTCATTCGAATAAAAAATATCATTTTGTCGAGTTTAATTCTGTCAATTAATAATAAAAAAAATTATATATATATATACATAATTACTAAATGTACCTAATGAAATTATATTTTTTACATAATGTTGTTGCAGTTATATAAAAGATGTTCGCTTCAGATGATGTTCAACTGCTAGCAACAGCCAGGGTATGAGACAAGCAATAAAGAAAACAAAGAGTGACTTAAACAAAACCAAGATGTATGTAACGACTATAATACAAATCAGCTCTGGCGTTAAATGAGTTCACATGTTAAGCATAGTTTAATTAAAACAAAGTCATGACTTATTGATGTACTATACCAGCCACTTATGAATGTACTATACCAGCCAATAAATAAGTTCAGACTAAATTAACAAAAATAAGCATAAACAACAATAATAATTATTAATGTATAATACTTTTCACAGCTTTCAGTTTTTAGACTATAATCTATTTCACAATCTATTTGCGATTTAAATCAGAGCCTTTCCAACTCGGACATAGCGTGCCTTTTACGTTATAGAATCCCTTTTCCTTCTCCCCGCTCCCCTCTCTTTCCAATAGGTTTTTGATTTCAAAAGACAGATCATATTACTGATCCGTCTCTGTAAAACAGAAATCTAATTGGAAGAAGAAGAAAGAAGGATTTCATAACATAAAATACATGTCGTGCCCGAAGAAAGAAGACTCTGACTTAAACTTTCGTTTTTTGATTAGGTCACAAAATGTATTAAATCATTATCTTACACAATATGTTGGATGCAGGGTTAGTTAATGTTAATGTTTTTTTTTAATTGAATAAAGTTAAAGTTAATAGTTTTACAAAATTAATAAAACTAAGTTAAATGTTGAAGGAATAAAAAATTAACTTAACGTTAAGTCAATATTGAATTAACTTAAGTTAAAAAAAAAGTTAAATTTTGAAAAAAATTAAAATTAAAAATTAAAAATTATTTTTTATTATCAAAATGTTGAATTTTCTTAAAATTTTATTTTTCTTAAAATGAGATTAAATAACTATTGGGTTATCCGGAAAGCTCGTGCTGATTTTTTTTGTAAGTGGCGTAAAGACAGATCTGAATATATCAGAACGATTGAAAAAAAATAACATACGTACATATCGTAAAAGACGATACTTCAGGCATACTTGGAAAAAAATTTGATTGCAATACGTTAATTTTTGTCAGTTTTATATGCCTTTGAATGTGAAAGAAAACAAAGTGCATTTTAGGCATTTAATGCTTTTCTTTTACCGGAAAGGCAAAAAATGCCACACAAGCGGCAAACAAGATATGCGCTGTTTATGGCGAAGGTGCTGTAGAAAGAAAGCTGAAAGAACGCTATGCGGAAGTAGTTTGCTAAGTTTAAAACTGGTGATTTCAACCTTGAAGATCAAGAATGCCCGAATAGGCTCTCCATCACAAATGAAGATTAGATTAAAACACTGATCGAGAATAACCCACGCTATACGACACGTAAATTAGCAGAAATGTTGAATATATCAAAATCCATCATCCACGAACATTTTATGAAGCTTGACTACATAAACCGTTTTAATGTATGGATTCCCCACGATTTAACGGAGAAAAATCTGATGGATCGCATTTCCATTTGCGACTCGCTCTATAAACGCAACGAGGAGACACCATTTTTGAAGCAAGTAGTGACGAGAGATAAAAAATGGATCATTCATAATAATGTTGAACGAAAAAGATCTTGAGGAAAGCGGAATGAACCACCTTTAGCCACCCCAAAAGCCGGTCTTTATCAAAAGAAGATCATGCTCTGTGTCTGGTGGGATTGGAAAGGAATTCTGTATTATGAGCTTTTACCAAACAACGAAACGATAAATTCAGAGAAGTATTGTTCCCAATTAGACGAATTAAAGACAGCAATTGAACAAAAACGTCCAGAAATAGCGAATCGAAAGGGCGTCGTGTTTCATCAGAACAATGCGCGGCCTCATGTGTCTTTGATAACTCGACAAAAGAGCTCGGTTGGTGTTCTACCCCATCCACCATATTCACCAGACCTCGCGTCCTCTGATTTCGATCATCTATTTCGATCATTCTCTTAATGAAAAAAAGCTTCAACTCTTTGGTCGAGATAAAAAATCACTTAGAAAAGTTTTTCGCTGAAAAACTTGAGAGATTCTGGAAGGACGAAATTTTCAAGTTGCCTGAAAAATGGAGAAAA
>NW_012130066.1:13390641-13394663 GCF_000143395.1 Atta cephalotes | reverse complement strand
CCTTACAAAATCGGCACGAACTTTCCGGACAACCCAATACAATATAGATTATTAAGTAAATTAAATTTTTAATTTTTTTATTCACATGTAATATAAGTATATAACACATAACAATATAATTATATAAGTTATATAACTTAAAAAAAACAGGTAGCAGAGAAGATATAACGTGATTAATTTTTAATAAGTCTTAAGCCATAAAAAATTGACCAATTACAATCGAATGCGAGAAGAATATTTGATTGTAATTAGTCAATTTCTTAAAAAAATGACTTAAAGCTTAAAACACCTATTATAGATTTGGACTAAGACTTATGACATAAAGCATAACCGCATAATCAATCAGAGAGCTATATTAGCATCTTAAGAAATTATTTAAGATGATCTTAAAATATGAACAAATTATGAATATACGTCCTTAGTCTTATTACATCTTATCATTTTTCTAAGATATTTAAAAGAGATAAAAAAATTTGTTAACTGAAAAAAAAGTTAAAAAGTTAACATTTAAAAGTAACTTAGTTAAGTTAAAATTTAATGCATTTAAAATTAACTAAGTTAAGTTAAAAGTTATTAACTTTTCAACTTTTTAACTTTTTAACTTTTAACGTTTTAACTAGTTACTATCCAATTCTGATTGGATGACGGATTTTTTTGTTGCGGATTCGCTACGTTCATACACATGCTATAAAATTTGTTAATGCTGAAAACATTATTTTATTTCCTTTAAAATTCGATTAAGATGAAATTATGCATTTAGAAAGTGTACAAACTATATTGTAGTTAATTTAAATTTTTGCTTATACACTCTTGATTTTTCTCCAAAAAGTTAAACTTTTTCACTCGCACTTAAATAAGATTATAGTGGCTAGGGCACTGGCGGTAGCATTCCTCAATGTGGCATTAGCCACATAGTAGAAGTATAAAAGGTGTGCTCGTTTTCGAGACGAATTTCGTACCATTCTGCGCATAACCAGATGTGGTCATTTTAAACAATTAATCGCAGTAATTTTGAAGATATATTGTGGATATATGTGTAAATAGTTTCCGAAAAAAAAGGATGTAGAAATTAACATTTTTTTCGATTTCCGAAGGAAAGAATTCAACATAATGTCATAATGACATAATGACATAGCGTCAACTTCAAATAACCGCAGCAACATAGCAGCTTCAAAACTCCTCTTTTCCGTTAAACTCAAAACGAAGGATTCTAATTGGTTGATTCTTTTATGCACTATAATGAATTATGCGTTACGCAAAAGTCTGTGCTACAGCCTTAAAGTGATCATAATAAAAAGAAATTGAAAAAAAGGAATTGAAAAAATGGACACTCGCGAGCACACACGAAGTATTACGAATTGTTTAAATAATTGAAAATTATTATAATTATTATAATTACTTGAAAAATGTAAAAAGAAATTAATAAGAAAATTGTTTTACTTTTTTCAAAGTTGTTTCAAACAGACTTTTTTTTTAATATCGATGAATTATTAACAATTTTAAAATATATTTATATATTTTAAAAATTACATAAAATATAAAAAATAAATTTAAATCTTCATAATTTAAATCTTTATAATTTAAAATTTATTGTAAAAATCGAATAATTTATTTAAAATACTACAATACAAAATTGTATTGAAAATGAGAAAATGGTTTCAAAAATTGGAATTATATTAATTGAACTGCCGGAAAATTGTTGGAAAAATTGAAGCTATATTATTATATTTACGATTCAATAATATACACTATAATAATAATAATGACAATAATAGTAATAATAATAATAATAATAATAATAATAATAATAATAATAATAATGATAATAATAATATTAATCATTATGATAACAATAATATTCAACACTTATGAACATACATAGTGGACATTCTCGGGATATACAACAAATGTCCTTCAGACATTTCATGGATGTCCTTAGCACACTTTCAAAATATCTTATTAATGTAAAGAACAAAGTTCGAATTTCAAATGTATGTTCATGATGTATATTAGAAATATATTAAACATACATAATATTGAATCTTGTGATCCAGTCCCGAATATGTCTTTTGGATGTCTTATAGGTGCCCTATCGTATTATATGTTAAAGCAAAACATCTTTCGGATGTCCTATGGCCGTCTCAGATATCAGGATATAAAGAAAATATTATAATTAATTGCCAAGTGTATAAGCTTAAATCCGCTGTTTTTTAGTCAGAAAAACACATTTTTTTTTCCTAAGAAGCAAAACCAAATTTATTCAAAGTACTTGCCCTCGCTATACATTTTTCCCATCTTTCAGACAATTTGTGTATACCACGCCTAAAAAATTCCTCATCTTTCGAGGCAAACCACTCATCAAGCCATTTTCGGACGTCTTCGTAAGACTCGAAGTGTCGCTCAGCGCGTGGCCCATCGACGAAAACAGGTGATAATCAGAAGGTGCCAGGTCTGGTGAGTAAGCGGGGTAGCACTTTCCAGTTGAGTCTCCAAGTAGTTTTGGACCATTGTTGACGTGTACGATGGTGCGTTATCGTGGAGGAAAATCAGCTTATCATGTCTTTTCCGATAATGCTGCCTTTTTTCACGCAGAGCACGATACAATTTGATCAGTTGTTGGTGGTAGCGGTGAGCATTAACAGTTTCACCAGGTTTTAACAGCGTAATAGATGACACCCTCCTGATTCTACCAAACGCACAGCATCTTCCGTCCGAAGCGATCTTGAGGAAGATGTTGATGGTTGGGATCAATCCAAGATTTCTTGCGTTTAGGATTCTGAAAATAGATCCACTTTTCATTGCCTGTCACAATCCGATGCAGGAACGATTTTCTTTTTTGTCTGGCAAGCAGAATTTGGCATGTGTTTTGGCGTCGCTCCATCTGCCATCGTTCAGTTCATGCGGCACCCATTTTCCGATCTTTTGAACCTTCCCCATGGCATGTAGCCGCATAGAAATGGCTGTTTGAGAAACACCCAATTGCTCGGCAAGCATTTTTTGCAATTGGGTATCGTCCTCGTCCAAAAGAGCCTGCATTTGACAGTCCTCAATCTTCCGATTTTCATGCTTCTTGTCACTCAAATCAAAATTGTCGTCATTGAACCGGCGAAACCAATCTGTGCACGTTGTTTCCGGTAAAACATTGTCGCCATAGGCCTCCACAAGCATTCGATGCGATTCGGCAGCCGATTTCTTCAAATTGAAACAGAAAAGCAAAGCTTCTCGCATATGCTTTTTTTTTTAGCAAAAAATTAGACTTGATTACGAAAGAAAAAATGTATGTTGTAGTCTGAAATTGCTGATGATGTGCACTGGTTAATGTTTTATGTGTTTGACATATAAAAAAAAGTTTGTTGTGTGCCCAGGGTAGCTTTGTACGCTCGCTAATGCCACCTATGAGCAAACAGCGGATTTAAGCTTATACACCTGGTAAAAAAAATCGCAAAAACAAATACCATATCTATTGAATAAAATCGTATGCGAAAGAAGAAAAAAGAAAGTGAGAGTTGAAGAGAGAGAGGAGGGGGGGGGGGAAGAGGAGAGAGGGAGATGGAAAAGAAGAGAAAGGGGAGAGGAACAAATTTCCCTTCCCTCTCTAACACGGTGACGCGCTTCCCTCTCCCTGATTTTTCACGTACGCACGCACATTTATATACCGCATGTACGTATTCGCATTAACACATAGTGATCTAGAATCCCTATAGTTATTCTACTAAAATATTGGTGAATACGTGAAATACGTGTATAAAAACTAAAAATATAAAAGAGCGTTTTCTATAGAACAAATATAATATAAAATATTTATAGAACAAATACCGCCAAACGAAAGAAGCAATCGGAGTAACTCTCCGATATCAGCCATTACAAGTATCAACGTTAATTAATTAGAAAATTGGATAATTTTCGATCAACGAACTTCCAGAATAATGCTCGCCACGTTCCCGCGACATGATCGCGAAACCTCCCTTGCCGCGAGACGTCACCCCTTTACTTATATATATATATATATATATATATATATA
>NW_012130066.1:13378459-13389265 GCF_000143395.1 Atta cephalotes | reverse complement strand
CTACCCTTACTTATATATATATATATATATATATATATATAAGCCGATTTTGCAGGATTTGGCGTTCATTCTTGCGATAAATTCTCTTCTGCAATAAATAATATGAGCCTTTATTTCCGCAATCGTTTAATTGATTTTAGAAATATCACTAAGGTATTTGGAAATTTCTCGCATTTCCGTCGAGACTTATAAATTTCTTGTATTGTATCAGTATAATACTTAGAAATTTCTCTCATTTTGGTGAATACTTATAAATTTCTCATATTATATTAGTAATATTTAAAAATTGTTCTCATTTTCGAGAATACTTATAAAATTTCTCATATTGTACCGGTAATACTTAGAGGTTTCTCTCATTTTCATAAGGACTTATAAATTTTCATGTCTCACGCTATCGAAACTTACGAATCCGCTGTCGCTTCGCTGAAAACTTATAAAGTTTTTACATTAGTACTTACAATTTTCGCGGTTCGGACTGAGCCACCAATACTTATAAAAATTTACGCACCCATAGTGTTACATTTATCGATTCATAATCACGCTTTCAAATAGTTCTCCGTTTGCGCTCCCGTATTTTCAAGAACACAACCTTATTTTGTGTCTTTAATTCTAGTAAGATTCAAAATATGGATAATCTACATTCCGTTAATTATGCATTAAAATTAATTGAAACATACGGAGACATAAATTCTTTCACCAATCACGATCACATTCCGCGCTAACACTATTTTTAAGTATGCAACCTCTTTGATCCAATCTCTCCAAGTGGAGCGCTGGCATAGTGACCTAGCGTCCCTGGGATCCGTACCGAGTGTAACGTGTATATTGTCGCGTGCTATCTCTAGCTATCCCATTTTAGGGCTTAGCGCGCACTATAAGCTGGCCCAGAATTATCCCATGTTGATAATAAAAGCAATACATTGAACGCAGAAACTTTCTGCGATCCAGTTTTCCTGCCTTAAAGCATAACGCAGCTGAACAGCTGTGTCTTAATCCCATCTTTTTCTCTCTCTTTATCATTTTTTTTTGATTTCACTATTTCATTTCTTTTCTCTTTTTAATTAATTCACGTAACGATGTATGTATGTACAGATGGGAAGATCGAGAAGAGGAGGTCGTAAAATCCCGGCGCGCCAGCTCCTTAAAAGAAACGACCTCATTGTGTTTGGGGAAAACATTCCTTCTTTATCGCCTCTGCTGCCGCGCTGAGAACTTCATCTCCGTCGCGCTAGGAATTCCCATCTCCGCCGCGCTGGGAACCCACCTCCGTCCTTTTATCCGCAAGAACCCCTCGGATTATTAAGAAGCTGGCTAGGCTTTCTCCTCCGTCGGTATGTGTTGTGCAAGCTTACGCGACTGGCGAAAGGTCAGGAGCGGGCTAGGACCGTGTGCGGCCCAGCCAAAAATTAGATTGAAGAATATTAAAATAATTAAAATAAAGAATATTAGTTAGGCGAAACATTGAGTGTATACAATTATTTCAATACCCTTTTTTTCCCTTCTCCATAAGACTTTGAATGATGAATACCTGCGCAGTAGTCTTGTCTAGAGACACGTGCTGAATCAAAGGTGCTGACAGACTTCTAAAAGAGAAGCATTTAAGGAAAGAAAAAGAAGGATCAATTTTATTTCTAGGAGCCAAGGCTCCATCCCTCGTAAGACTCATAAAATTCTTTCTTTTTCTTTTGACAAACGTCGCCCGGACGCGACAGATTGGTGACAGAAGTGGAACCGCAACGATACGGAGATCCCAATAATTATAAATTTAATAACAATAATAGCAACAAATTAGTGATAAGTGCTAACGATAGTAGTATATGGGCAGTCATGAGCCGTTAAAACAAACCCCCACTACTTCACCTCTGATGCTGGGAGCATGGCCTAGACGGCCCCTGTCTGGAGAAATGATGCGCTCTGAATGGTCGGTAACGTGAGAGTAGGAGTGATGAAGTTATTATTGAATGGCACGGTTTTGATTGGCTCGATCCATGTTGATTAGCTCTGTTCATTCATCCACGCGGCGACTGAAGAAAAGTGGAGTATCGGCAAGGATAAATACCGTGACAAAATGGATGAAAAAATCGAGGAAAATTGAGATTAAGACATTTTTTCGCCACGGAGGAGGAGGGAGAGGGGAAGATACGGGCAACGGATATGAATAGCGGATATTTTTTGCTCTGTAGATCGTTTTATGTCGCGACCTAATTTTTCCGGCGTACTGACGTTTTAAGTAAGTGTTTTTTTTTCTTATTATTTTACGAAAATTTTTGGAGGTAAGAAGCTTTTGCTTTCACTCGGGGAAAAGGGGAGATAAAACGCGTGCTGGTACGCGTCGTAATCGGTAATTTACTCACTTTTAGAGAATAAATTTCTTCTGTATGCCAAAAATATTTTTATTTAAATATGATAAAAATCTACATTATTTAAACCTGAAAGGTTGGGATATTTGGATACGAGAAATGAGAAATAATCGAGAATTTAAGATACAAAGATTTTATTTATTGATAAAAGAATTATTACACATTTATTGATAAATGAATTATATCACACTCACTAAGATACAAATGTTCAAACACGCAAAAAGCCACTTCTAACAAAGGTTCTAACAAACAATTAAAAATATTTCAATGGAATTCTCTAGGAATTCGGTATAATCTCACTTCATTACTTGCTGTAGCAAGGGATTACGACATTTTCATATATACAGGAAACTCTTTCATGTATACAGGAAACTCTTCTCAAACAGCATAATGCCTTTAAAGTTAAAGGTTTTAAAATAACCTCGTCATCAATGGGAAATAATTAGAAAGGACATTGTTTAGACAGGAGATAGAGGTTTGTATTCGAGACAATATAAATTATGAGTTTCTCGATTTTAAGGACAGTCCATCCATCCATAGAGTTCTTAACGATTAAAACTTTCTACTCTAATTCAGAATCTATTGTTGTGATCAATATCCATAAACATCCCAGTAAAAAAATTCCCGTCGCTTTCTACAATTCTTTAATGAATTGCGGGACTACAAGAACTTTATTATTTTAGGCGACTTCAATGTTCACTACACACCTGGGGAAGCAAGCAACAATCAACAGCGGGGAGGAAGTTCTTTCATAAACAAACATGACCTCGTCATCAATCGGAAAACACCTTCCTGCGATTCTTTTCTACCACCTTTATCGACTTGGCTTTGGCGTTTCCGCCAGTTAGCACCGCTGTGTAATGCTTCCGTAGAATCCGACATTCGGGAGTGACCATTTCTCTGTAGTTATTATTATAGGCATACAGGTTATCTTAAGATCCAAATTTTCCTATTGTATAAACTCCCAATATAAACTAAGGAAGAGTACCAAATTCTATTTCATAAATTACTTTCTTTTGCTAAGAATTTATCACCATTAGACAGGAAAGATGTATTAGATTGTTATGATGCATTCATGCAAACTATTATTAAGTCTGCCAAAAGATTTTTCCGGAAAATAAGCGCTTTCCACGTACTTCTGTACACTACCAAAAGCTTGAACCTGGAGGTGGAACGGATCCTGTTCGGATGCTATGCAGAACAGAAAAAAGGCTATTAAGACTTCGTATCCAATTCTATCAATGAAAAACATATTGAATTTCAAAAGATTCACATTGCTTGTTTTAAAAAGCTTTACGAACAAAAACGCGAAGGATGGCGCAAACTAGTGAACAATTTTAATGATAAGACTCCCACTAAACAAATTTGGTCACTAATTAAAAGCTTTAAAAGAAATGTAATTGGCAACAATGAATAACGCAAGATCTTCGGGATGCCTCATTGGAGATTATTTCTAAAATATGCCCTCCATTTTCTTACTGTGATCGCTTTAAAATTCTTGAAGCAATAAAATCTGAAGATAGTCAGAGTTCATGCACCTAGCTTGATGATCCTTTTACTTCCGAAGAACTTAAAACCGCGCTCAACTCAGTTCGTAAGAATTCTGTCCCTGGCTTGGATCAAATTAACTACAAAATGTTAGAACAAATCCCTATTGAATTTGAGACTTATCTCTTATCCATATTCAATGAAATTTTCTCTAAGGGTGTTTTCCCACATTCCTGGAAAAGCTTCTTAGTGGTCCTTATTCCCAAGTTGGGTTCTAAAGCGGTCAGACTCATTTCGCTTATATCATGCAAGCTCATGAAGTGTATTTTATACAGAAGACTGAGCTGATATGTTGAATCCAGATCCATTTTGCAATCACAATCGAGCTTCAGACCTTTTAGAGCCTGTGACAACAATTTGATCACTCTAGTCACTTCGGTAAGAACTGGCTTTCTGAACCAATCTCCTATGATCACCGTTTTTCTGGATATAGTAGGCGCATTCGACATGTGAACTGACATTTTATTAAAGGAGATTGACATTCCTGCTCTTTCTAGAAAATTCATTGAAAATCTTATCAGCGTCAGACATCTTAATTTTGACATCTTAATAATAGATGGTGAGCTGTGCATGGACCATATAACGCTTATAAGGACACACCAAGAGTCTACATACATGCCAATTCTTTACCTGAAAACCTGCGGCTCCCGATTTCATCAAGTTACAGCGATTACAATACAAGGTAATCAGGAAGGCAATGGGATACCGCATTTTAACACCAATAAATATTATACTCGCTGAAGCCAAGGAATTTAATTTAAACATCAGATTCAATCTCATTGCCTCCAAGTTTATATAAAGCTTATATAAAGGCAAACAAGTTCAGTATCGCCTATAGTTCTTTAGAAGAAATGGAAATTACTGCTATAAGAAAAAATCGTCAAGTCAAAACCATAAAAAATTCTAGACTTTTCAAATATTACGTTACTAGTAGGCATGAAAAGCACATCATCCACAGATCCACATATCCATTCAGCATATTGGCACTCATACGAGGTCTTTTCTTTAAAGATCAAATATATCAAGACTATGCATGATTGCGGTAAAACCCTAGTGTGATGTGACGAATTTCTATCACAAATTTTTCAAGTTTAGACAAAACGCTACAGCTTTCTACATTGATAGATCAAAGGACGATGACGTCGGAGCTGCAGTCTTTTCACCTGAAATGGAGAGTAACATTAAACATAGACTTCCTTCTGAAACTTCCATCTTCTCGGCTAAGTTGTGGACTATCTAACAAGCTATCAACGATCTTGACTTTCCCAGAAATATTATTTCTCTGATTCAGAGAGTATGCTTGAAGCACTCTCTGAATCAGAGAAAATAACATTTCAAAATTCTTCAAAAGTACAGCGTAATTATATAGTATATTGTATTAAACGAGTCTATTTGGATGTTTTAAAAAAGCATAGAGAAATTACACATTTTCTAAGTTTCCGCTCAGGTTACACTCAGATATATCTGGTAACAAATCGGCTGAACAAGCCACAAAGCTGACTGCCTTGAAAGGATATAAGCCCTATTTTCGAGTTTCTTATGAAGATCTTTTAGTAGTATCATCTATTCAGGCAAATAAACAAAGTGTAAAATACATAAAAGAAGTCTCTATCACTAAGGGTGCACTGTTCTTCAAATATTTCTACAGAAGTTCTACGAAGACAGAATTTCATAAAACTGCCTTAACGAAGGAAGAGATCGTCCTTATCAACCGAGATTTAATCATGTTAATATCAATGAAAGTTTATATAGGATAAACATGTTTAATCTCTACATGGTAGTCTCGCTGGATTATCCCTGCGGGGCACCTCACGTCAAACGATCAATCATATAATCTTTCATTGTGAAAAGTATTATAATATTATTAATTCTATCGAAAGTTGTTCTCAGTGAAATCGTTCAATAAAATAATTTAATATCGGGTAAAGTTCTGGTTCTCAATTACTGCATTTAACCTTTGAGGCATAGACTCTACTAAATTTTGAAATATTGCACTTGTGCGGAGACCTTCCCATTGATTAAAAATTATATATTGCGCAAGTGCCTCGCGTGTTCACTGAACTTGAGGGTTCCCACTCTTGTACTATAATGCACCAAAAGTTCTCGATTACATTCAAATCTGGAGACTTAGCTGGCCAATCCAACGTCTTAATGCTGGGTTGTGTGGCCAGCCAATCTTGGACAACTCTTGCTCGATGCATTCCCGAGTTGTCTTGAATTTGAATTTACATGGTATGCCAGGAAATTTCCGCAATGTAGTATCATTGAATAATATTTATTGATGTATTCCTTGCTATTTATATGCGGTGTGGTATGCATCAATGGTCCAGGACCATGCGAGGTCATACATCCCCAAAATCCTAATGTGATATGACCAAATTTTATACAGAAACGAACATTTCTCTCGGATACCTTGTTCCTTTTATTCTCCACAATGTTACTCTTCCATTCTCATCCATGAAAAATCTTTTTGTCCGAGAAAACCGTTACCATCCACTCATCATTTCATAAAATGTTGTAAAGTGAAACCATTCGATGCTTTTTATGAAGCGCATTTAATAATTCTTCTTTTTGAGCGAGGATACGGTGAAAGTATCCATTTTCTTTAAGTTTACATTGTATAGTGCACACAGAACATCATAATCCAATATCAGCTTTTGTCTGTAAGGTATTAAAACATTCATGTAATTAGAATCATTTTAGCACGATTATTGTAAAATTATCATCAGTTTATAATGCCATTATTCTGTAATGTTTTCACAATTTTCGGGGTAATAATTTTTTTTATTAGTATTCTTACTTTTATTGTGAATTGAAAGCCATTTTGTCTGAATTTGAATAAGAAGATCTATTATCTCCTTCTCTTGTTATGCATCATTGTGCACCAAGATATGGCTTTGGGTTTACGAGGGCTTCTATTTTTTTTTTTAAATTCTATACATTGTCATTTTCTATAATAAAATACATATCATTAAAGCAAAGAAAATTTTTCTGGTTAACAGAATCCTTTCGTATCCTGCAGACTCATAGAATATACAAACGTTGAAATAATGTTTCAAATTGTAGATTATATATATGAAATAACAAATAAATATTTATTTGAAATATAAAAATTGTTTTTTATATGGAAACAATTTTTTCCTTTATAATTTTTTGGTTTCACAGTTAAAATAAATAAATGACTTGTTAAAATTAAAAGCTAACTCATTTAAAATCATCTAAGTTAAGTTATTAACTTTTTATATTATTACTCAATCTTTAAAATTTACCTAACCATGATTATTAATACAATATGTCTTACGTAGATATTCCTATTGCATAGCCAGAATATTTTAATCGCGCTAAATCCCACATTAAAATAAGCAATTATTTCGACTCTTTTTTCTTACGAAATAGGACCAGATATTTTTTTATGTCAAAAATGTAATATTAATACAAATTAACATTAAGTTATATTAAATATCTACTTTATTTTATAGGGGCATCGCATAGCAATAAGAAAAAATTGAATAATAATATTGTAGTTTAATACACACAGTAATTATAAATTCTTACTTTCCCAGTACATATAAAGACTATACACGAAAAAGAAAACATATATGAAACATGTTTTATATATAATTAGCAACAGCCTATAATTAGCCTATAGGATACGAAAGTCAGGATTCTGTTAATCAGAAAAACTTTTCTTGCTTTAATGATATGTATTTTATTAGAGAGAATGACAGTGTATAGAATTTTGAGAAAAAAAGAAATGGAAGGCCACGTAAACTCAGGATCTTGGCACACAACGGTGCACAAGAGAAGAAGATGACAGTATCTTAAATTCAATCTGTGAAAGCCATCCATTATAATCTCCCAAATAGTCATGAGTCTAACAAGTAAAATCTGTGATTGCTCATGATGTTGGTAACTTGCTATAAATTTGTCTTCAACGAATTTGTCTTGCCGTTTTAATATTAAATATTGTATATATTATATTTATAGTATAGATAATAGTAGACATAATTAATAAATACATAATTAATACATACATTTATTTATGTATTTATAATTAATTTATATTATGTATTTGTATTTTTGTGTATAAAATATTTTATATTTAGTTGTATAACTAAATATTACATATATATCAGTGATACAGAATTGAAATAAGCTCAAAAAATGTTTTGTACGACGCGATAAATACTTAAAATATCAATCAGCCGAGTTTTATAGTGATTTACAGTCTTCCCATACAAAATAAATATTTAATCCAATATTTAATCCAATAATTAATCTAATTAATACAATATCTTAAAAGTGTCGCACAAGATACATTCCTTGATTTCACCTTGTATATTTCTTCTTCCCCTGTATGGATTTTCAACTTTGTATACTTTGATTATGTATCACCTTGACAGTTATCACAATCGCTCGTTACACGTATCGATAGATGGTGAATCACGTTTTGAAAATTTTGACGTGTTCTGCAAACCAGAAAAAAAGTGTCATAACCTCAGTGTCCACAACTGTATTGTAGGAATCAGCGAATCAGAATTAAGAGTTCAAAAAAATTCTCGACTGTGATTGGCTAATTCTTATACGAGTCTCAGTACGACTTATGATTAATGTTATGGAAGGCAGCCCTTACTGATTAATTGTTAACTGACTGAATATTATAAAAATATTTATTTATTCAGATAGCATAACGAATATTATAGCGCTAGCAGAGATAAGCTAGCAAAAATAAGTACAAAAATTACGGAATCATCTTTGATTTCGAAGTGCATACTGGTACAGATAAAACAGATAGGCACCCTTCCCTTCCTAATTTATATATCAATAACTAGTAAAATATATATACTTGTAAATATTATATGTGAAAAATTGTTACAAACAAATGTTGAAAACACTTTTTAATTCTTTTATGAAACATTTTAGAGAAATTTAAATTAATTAATTTAAATTAATTTCATTTTTTAAAAGAAAATGTTATATTTTATATATTAAAAAGTATGTTAAATACTGTATAAAATTTTATTATTGTTTAACAGTACTCCTACTGTCTCTAACTCTTTAAATATAAGAATTAGATTAAGATTATATGAACGATAATTTTGATGGCTTTTAGGGTATATCCACACAAACTTGCATAGTCGCATAAACATATGCATAAAGAAAATTATGCAATCGCATTTTACGTGCGACTAAAAGAAATGTAATTGGATAATTTTCTTTATGTTTATGCGGCTATGCAAGTTGTGTAGATATACACAATCCCTTACAATCACATTAAAATGCTAATCAATTCCATGAAAATGGAAGTTGAAAAGTAATCAAAAATCACGCCAGAAAGACTCATTGCTGCAATATGAACGACACTGACTAGACGTAACAACAACTCCTTTATAGCTTGTTTATGATTGAGAGATAGGCCTTGAGAAGCCCCTCCATATTCGTTTGCAAATTGAGTCTGTGCGTCTATCTCCTGATGAATATCATGTCCGAAATTAATCTCTTCCTGCAGTGAGGTTCTTCGTCCAGTATATTGTAACATTGTCCCAATCGAGTCCTCTTGTAATCAATGCTTCGTTATGATACCACGAGTAGAGGTGTTCCATCGGATGTGATTATTATGTGATTCTTGACCTCACCTGTCTATATCTTGTTTAACTTTTTCGTTTTATTTAATGTATTCAAAAATTTAGAATTAAACAATGAAAATTGTGCGAGAAAATTTAATCAAAATAAAAAAAAGGTAAACTAACAGAAAAACTTTTAGGGAAAAAACATACATTAAAGGTATATAAATCAGTATAATAAATATATTTAATAAAAAGAAGATAATTAACCTTTAATACACTGAGTAACCTTTAATATGTCTGGGTCATTCGTGTCTTGCCCATTTCTTTTTTTTTTTTTTTTGAAATACTAAAAGCACCTGGTTATTCATGCATATTAAAAAAATATCATTTTCAAGTTACTAAATAACTAAACTTTTTAGAGAACTGATAATTGAACTATTTTTTTTTTCTTGTAGTTTGGAATGTCAATTTTATAATACTGAATCTTTTCCTTTAAACATTTTTATATTTTTATATAAAACAGTGCATTTTTCTGATTTTGTTAATTATATTTAGTTACAACAATTTATTTACAATTTGTTATGAATATATAACTGCACAAATACTTTCTAGAGATGTCAAAATATTATATGAAAATTATTTAATAATTTATATATATTTGTAAAAATGATGAAAATTAAGACACGAATGACCGAATATATGTATTAAGGGTGCCAAAAATACTAACGTAATAAGAGTTAATATATTAATTTAAAACTATAGGAATATCAATAAGTTGAATCAGTTGAAATATTAAACAAATCAATTATATTTAGAAGAGATACGCTTGAAAATCCGACAACAAGCAGCAATTGCAACATTAATGTTTTGCAGGAAATATCTCTGTTTTAAAGTTAACTTATCAACAGAATTATGCAACATAGAAAAATTTGGAATGTAAGCAATAACAAGCATGTATTATACTAAAATAAATTATACTAAAGTAAATTTTCCCAGACCTTAATAATTTATTTGCTTGTAGGCATGAAATTGATTCTAATGTTATGTCTTGACGACTCCACGATTCTTTTCTTTGGTGGAGAAAATCTATTTTTCTTTCAAATGCGAATAAAGGGGTCAGTAACATAGCAAATATTATAAATAACTAGACATCAATTAAATGAAAATAATTATTAGTGTTCGATTGAAAGCACGTGCATTGGCCCTATGATTCACAGATAAGCCTGATCACATTTTCTGACATATAAAATGAAAACATATTAATCACTCCTATTTTCTTTCGAAATAATTGGAAAATCTTTAGAAAAAAGAGATAAATCACCAAAGTCCAA
>NW_012130066.1:13375212-13378439 GCF_000143395.1 Atta cephalotes | reverse complement strand
ACCTAACTAACGTAACTAATACGTACTACGTACTACTACTACTACTACTACTATATATATATATATATATATATATATATATATATATATATATATATATGGCCCTTTGGAAAAGCGACAGTTAAAAAAATCTTTCGAGCAATCATAAATGACATCAAGATCAATCAATAAATTTAATTATTCCAAGTGCGGGGATCTCAGCTCAATGCAATTCAAGCAAAATCAACAGTCCACGTTAAAGATCTTTCATCCTAAGTTAAGAGTCATCTCTGAGACATCACTGAGACATCACCGAGGACATCAGTTATAGTTCGCCACTACTTCCAGCAAACAGAACAAATTTTTTTTTCTTTCTCATGTTAGTTTTTTTTTTCAAGGTTGCATGACCATCAATATTCTCTCACTCCCTTATTTCTTCTCGATCTATTCTCTCTTTAATCACAGACGCACCCTGCCTATCCTTTCTTCTAACAAATTACTAAGCGATAAAATGCTTCAAGTAATTCATCTCTTACTTTGCTCCGAATTGCTTAAGCGATAAAACACTTCAAGTGATTCACCTCTTTCTCTACTCAGAATTACTTAAGCGGTGAGATGCTTCAGGTAATTCACTTCTTTCCTCTACACAGAATTACTCAAGAAGTAAAACGTTTCAAGTAATTCTTCTTTTCCACATTTACAGTTATTTAAGCAACAAAACGCCTTAAGTAGCTCACGGTTACTCTCCCTAAAACCAAATCATAACTCCTGGAAAATCTATCTCTTCTCCCCCCCTTCGGAATCTTCTTCTACATTCTTTTAATTATCTGTGGGCACTAATGAGAGAAAATTTTAATAGATGGTCTGGCAGAACAGAGCAGGACGCAAGAAATAGGCCAAGAGAAAAGCTAACGTCCCAATTATTATTACGCGGATATAGACCGGGCAATTTATTTCCTTCAATCCCGTTGTCAACTAAAAAGGGTTTATTTGCGCCAAAAATATCGAAATCAAAAGTCTCCCAAAGTCCCTGTGATAGATCTTACTTCCGACAAGCCAATCGATAGTTCACTCAGGAATATACCTTCAGATCTTTCCTTGGATTTTGAGTTCCCTTCGCCCTCCTAATCTCCTACCCTCGATAATTTCCGAAACACAGAATCCTCTGCTCCCTCTCCAGTCCCACCGGAAGACAACAGGTCCTACGATGAGATATTCCAGTCACTTGAATACCTCATCGAATCCATAAGAAGTTCCTCTCCTCCCCTTTAACAAACACACACTCACGCATGCACGCGCGCGCGTGCGCACACACACACACACACACACACACACACACATACACAGAAATCTATTGTATCTTTCACTAGCATTCGATTTTTGTAAAACGATTTTTATAAAGCAACATCACATATACAATACTTATTCTTCATGTATATATTTTTATATTATTACAAATTTCATACATTAACATGATTATATAAGTACGCGCATACATCTGTGTCTAACCTTAATTAAGAGAATTATAGAAAAATTATATATGAATATTTCTAAATGATTGCTTAAATTTTATTTCGTCCCTTCCGATTCATTATGTTTTGACAAAGATCATACAGGTCCAATCCCTAATCAAAAGCATTAAATTCCTTGATCTAAAAAAGGACCGATGCACAATCTCAGATTGGATAATTATCGACGTTGATTCACATTTGGGACATAATCAAGTCCGTCCAACTTATGTTTCCCGCCTCAGAGCGATAACCACAAGAACGGTGTCAATTGCGTCTTTCCTAATTCCTTCTTCCCATTGAAATAAAAGAATTTTGAGGCCTGAACGTAATACTAACATAATTAAAAAATTTAGAATATTTAAAAATGTTTAAAAATGTTTAAATACAAACATCAAATACAGAAATTATTAAAAAAAAATAGATTGTTTTGATAAAATTCAATTTTATCAAAACAAGGAAATATTATACATTTAGGAGAAAATTTTATTCAGGAAAATAATGTCCAAGTTCCATTCAATAGCATCGAAGAATTTTTTGAGTTCTGCCATTTGTTAGAAGAGAAAGAAGACTGTCAAAGCATCTTTGTAATCATAATTATATATACGAAAAAAATTGATTTTTTACAATTCTATCTTAATACTTAATTTTATTTAAGAATAATTAAAAGAATTATATTGCATAGAAAAATCATATATTTCCATAAAATACAATAATCTCCATATAATAATAAAAAATTAATCTTTTTTGAAAATTAATTTTGCTATTATTTGTTCTCCTTGAAACCAATTCTACTATTTTTATTTACAATTTTTTTCCATATTCTCTATAATTTCTAAGACATTGATGTATAACATTTATTTTCATTCTATTAATATTGTACTTTAATAGATAATAATTTAAATATATCAAAAATATTGTGACAATTTTGAAAAATTTTTAAGCAAGACGTTATAATGAAATTTATTGCCGTAAAAGAAATGAACAATAAACATATTTTAGCAAAGACTTACTTTTACAAATATTTGTTCGGTAAGTTATAACTATATTTATTTTAAACTTTATAGACTATTTATATTAACTATTTATAATAATAATAATTATTGTCAAGGTATTTCTATTTATTAAAAATAAATATTTAAAAAGGCTATGAATCAAATAACAAAATAAACGTATAAATAAGAAACAAATATAATCATGATCTAATGCAAATAACAAATAACAAATGTCGTTTCGAGCCCGATCGGGTCATCTTCAATGTTAAATATAAACATAACTAAATAGAACAGATAAACTAAAATAATATACTTAAACCGGATCAACTAATAAAATAATACAATATAAATGGCCAGTAGAATTGCCTACATCGTGATATTACATCCGCAACGATATAACGTAAATGTTAGATGTCAAAATAATAAAAATCCATATTGGTGTCAAAATGCGCAAAATATTTACAAGCATTGTAAAGTCAAAAATTAAATCTCATTAAAATCTATAAAAATAGAATATAAAAATTACACCAATACAATATTTGAAGTAAAGAAAAGCATTCCAGAGCAAGTACAAAGATACTGAATATAGAGCGATGAAAGTCTGTGGATTATTATATATATATATATATATATATATATATATATATATACTAATTAAGTACTTAGTAGTACTAAGTTATACTTAGTATTAATTAAGTTAGTACGTAGTAGTACTAATAGTAATAAAAACGTAACCTAACCTAAA
>NW_012130066.1:13370362-13375192 GCF_000143395.1 Atta cephalotes | reverse complement strand
ATATCTAAATTAAAGCTTGTAGTCAAAGTTATCTTAGATTTATAAAGTTGCGATGTCTAATGATAAAAAAGAACCTCCAAAAATAGTATTAATACAAAATTTCTTCTGCCAAGGATAAATCCACGTTGGCAAAAGAGTATAAAAATTAGGAAGCTATATTACGAAGAACATCTTTGTCTGCGATATACATAGAGTGAAGGAATCGTTAAGAAAGTAGGGGGTTGGAAATAGGAAATAAGAAGAAAAAGGGGAACTTGTAAAGGGAAACAAGAAGAAAAATGACTAAGAGAAGGAGAAAGATTGTATGATTGAAAGATAGGGGATGTAACGAATCAGATTCACTCTGCTTGTGATCCTGGCTTTGCTTTTTGATATGAACCTCTCAGATATCAATCTTTTTTTATAAAAAGGTTTCTTATCAAGGATTTTTGACATTGCTTGAGACATTACTCGAATCAAAATTGTGGTTGCATTCAATATGACGTTCATGATGACAGTTGGAGAGTCCGTATTTTTATTTATGTCTAGTTTATGTTCTTGCAATCTAGTAACTTTCTCTTTAACTTTCTCTTCTTTGACCCACATAACTCGCAATCCTCACAAAATGTTTGTTATTTGTTATTTGCGTCAGATCATAATAATTATATTTGTTTCTGACATTTACTTTGTTGTTATTTGGTTCATAGCCTTTCTAAACATTTATTTTTAATTTGTATTATAGATGTTATATAATGCATGTTATATAATGCATTTTAATTCACGCGAGCTAAGTTATGCGTCACCGTACCCCCCGGTTTTCACCCCTTCTCTCACATTAGAAATTATTACGGCCTGAATTCTTGCAATTTATGCAAAAGATGTGCAATTCGATCAAGCTTAGTATTAACATCAGAATGCGTATTAAGTTTATCAAATATTGTTTTAAATATGACTTGATCCCTCAACACTTACGTCTTAAGGCAGAACATTTTCTTTCTTTACAATAACTCTCATTATAAGCGATTAAATACTTTGCAACGTAACTTTATAAAAGCTGTACTGCTGATTGGAACTTAAAGATGCTTACAGACAATTTTATTCTAAATTTTACTAGAATTAACATTTTTAACACTACTAACTTGATTCGTGACTCTTTACCAAAATTTATTCAGTGCAACTTTTTTTATCTTTCTCGATCATATTAATAATATTTATTTTTTTTTAAGCAAACTTTTCGAATTAATAAAAAAATTGTTAAAAAATTAATAAAAAATTAATTTAAAAACTCAAGGCTAAACAACTTAGAAAAAATTGTCAGATTAAATCTACATCTTATACTTGCTCTGTTTCAAATCAGATTTCATCAAGTTCTGATTTACATTGTTGCTCTTCTGTTCCTGATGATTTGGCTAAACAAAAAATCCTTAATATTTCTCCTGACATCTTCAATGAAATATCTTCGTTTGACTCACTATATGATAGTTGGTTCATCAAATTTAGCAACATTCACATCCCACGGGAGATTCAGTTATTGTTATAACTAGGCAAAGGTTTCGGTATGTCTATTAGCAAGAACAATATCGATAAAATTATAGTTTTGATTTATAAAAAATATTGAAAATAATATATCTGGCCAGATAACATCATAAGAAATAATTCATCAGAAATGACTCCACTTCCATTCTTAATAAATTTTCTGAAGCTCCTTTCTGTTAGCTCTAGTGATAAGCAGCTTTCTATTTGGTTAAAAGCCACGCATAAATTCATCGAAGATCACAGTGAGTTGCTTATCACGAAGACTGATAAAGGTAACGTTACGGTGATTTTGAATAGAATTGATTATGTTCATGAAATGGAAGTTATTTTCTCGGATACTTTCGGAAGTCATTCTCTCTATTAATACTTATCAGAGAATAACCAGAAATCTCACTAAAATGATAATTTGCGTAACATTCTTGTCAGATGGAAGAATATGGGTTATATAGATAACTTTGACTATATTGATAATACAGACGACTGAATATTATTGATGGCAATCCTGCTAGAGCTTATGGTTTACCTAAAATTTATAAATCGGGGAATCCACTTAGAGTTATTGTTTCTGCTATTAATAGTCCATTATATTTTTTCTCTCTTTTTTTGCACAATCATCCATGGTAGCATTCCAGAGATATCTAATCAGGTAAAAAACAGTTGGTCAACAAATTAAATGGGCTGCGTTTTTAAACCTGATTATGTTTTAACCTCCTTGAATGTTCTCATTGTTTACTAACTTCCCATAGATTTGGTATCGAAAAGTATTGAGAGGAGATGGGACATACATGACTAAGAATATTATTATACTGTTGAATAAGTTCCTTATTGCTGCAAATTTTGTTCTAGATTCTATGTTTTTTTCTTTTAATCAAAGATTTTACAAACAGATATTTGGTACCCTTATGGGTTCGTCTATATTTCCGGTTGTTACTGAAATCATTTTACAGAATTTGGAAATATCGGCTATTGAAATGTTGCCTGTACAACTATTGTTTGATTATCGTTACATTAACGATACTATTTTGTGGCTGCCTCTGATACCATAAATGATATAAAAAATATTTTTAATTCATTGCTTACTAGGTTGCAGTTCACCATCGAAATTGATACTCAAAGTACTTTGAATTTTTTAGACACGACTATAATTGTTGAGGATAGAATTATATTTAGATGTAGATTTCAGAAACCTACTTGTTCGGGGAGATTTCTCAATTTTTATTCTCACCCTTATGTTACAAAAGAAGCGTTATTATATGTGCAATAGATAAAATTTTATTATTGTCTCACCCAAAATTTCATGAGCGTAATCTTATAGATGCTATTCACATGTTTTTGGAGAATGATTATCCTCTCCATTTCATATTCGCCACGATTAATAACAGACTCCTTTATTACATTCGTAAATATAAAAACTTTCATATTTCTTATTTTCCTAAAAAAGAGATATCTACAGACAAATATTTCACCATACTTTATGTTAAGGCAGCCTCTAAAAGTTTTAGACTTATCGCCTTAAAAATGAATTCTAAGTTAATTTTCAATTCTGAACACTTTAATAAATATGTAAGAAGGAGTAAAGACCAATTGGTTGTTTTATCAAATCAAGGGATGGTTTACAAAATATTTTGTAAGGATTGCGATGCCAGTTATGTGGATCAAACGAAGAGAAAGTTAAAGACTAGATTGCAAGAACATAAACTAGATATAAATAAAAATACGGGTTCTCCAATTGTTATCACGAACTACCGTATTGAATGCAATCACAATTTTGATTGGAGTAATGTAAAAATCCTTGATAAAGTCCTTCCTATAAAAAAAGATTGATATCCTATAAAAGAAGATGATTCATATCAAAAAGCAAAGCCAGGATCTTAATTAGCAGAGTGAATCTGATTCGTATCGAATCCTATCTTTCTATCATATAATCTTTCTCTTTCTCTTAATCATTCTTTTCCTTTTTTCCTTGTTTCTCTTTCCTATTTTCAACCTATTTCCTCCCTACTTTCTTAACGATTCCTTCACTCTCGCAGACAGACGACAAAGACATTCTTTGCAATATAGCTTGCTTAATTTTTATACTCCTTTGCCAACGTGGATTTATCCTTGGCAGAAGAAATTTTGTATTAATACATTTTTGAAGGTCTTTTATCATTAGACATCGCAACTTTGTAAATCTAAGGTAACTTTGACTACAAATTTTAATTTATATATATAGTAACCTACAGATTTTCATCACTCTATATTCAGTATCTTTGTACTTAATGCTCTGAAGTGCTTTTCTTTGCTTCAAATATTGTATTGGTGTATTTTCTATTTTTATAGATTTTAACGAGAATTTTTTACTTTACGATGTTTGTAAATATTTTGAGCATTTTGACACCAATATGGATTTTTATTATTTTGACATCTAACACGTTGTATCATTGCGGATGTAATATCACATGCACGATGACAGGATGCGCTTCTACTAGCCATTTATATTGTATTATTTTATCAGTTAACCCGTTTTAATTTAAGTATATTATTTTAGTTTATCCGTTCTATTTAATTATATTTATATTTAATATTGAAGATGTTTTAACATTGATGATGATCCAATCGAGCTCGAAATGACTCTTTTATTTGTTATTTGCGTTAGATCATGATAATCATTTGTTTCTTATATTTATACATTTACTTTGTTGTTATTTCATAGTCTTTCTAAATATTTATTTTTATTATTAATTATTTTTATTATTAATTTGTATTATTGAACCATGTTATATGATGCATTATTTCTATTTACATCTAATTTTTAAAAATATTTATTAATCGATCGGAAAATGGAATGATGAGTCAAAATATTATGGAAAAATTATTTAAGGCTCTGGGAGATTTCCAATGTAAAAGATTGGAAATTAAAAAGATGATTGAATAAAGAAAAAAGAATTGCGGGAAGAATTAGGAAAAGGAATAAAAGAAAGGAGAAAATTGAAAGAAGAAACGTAAAATATATTTGAATGATACAAGTACAGAAAATAGTAAATAAAATTAATATTTATTGAATAAATAAAAGTTGGATCTGTGTTTTACCGTTCTTCTAATTCCGTTCTAATAATTGTTTATTACATTTAAAGTTATAATAAATATATATATATATATATATACTTAAATAAAAACATTATGTGCAAGTTTCTACGTTAATAGTTAATATTTAATAAAATTATATCTAAAAAAATTATCAAAATGAAATTATCAGAAATTATCAGAAATTTATATGTCAATATGAGAGAGAGAGAGAGAGAGAGAGAGAGAGAGAGAGAGAGATGTCTCTGA
>NW_012130066.1:13363694-13369959 GCF_000143395.1 Atta cephalotes | reverse complement strand
AGAGAGAGAGAGATGTCTCTGATGTTATTTTGCTATTTGAATTTTGTTAGTTATAAACAGGTATAAATCAACTATCATTTACAATTTGCTAAGTTTTAGTTGACTGGAAACTAAATAGCATAATATGCTATTTAGTATATTGTATACTCTATTAGTATATTATATACTAATCAAAGCTATTTTTAACTAATTTTTGACTAGTTTTTGATGTACTAGTTTATGAAATAAGAACTGGGATAAGCCTAGTTTTGTGTGACTGACCAGAAACTATATAGCATTTATTTATCTATTTAACTCAGTAAATTTTAAACTACTTATTGACAAGATTTTTCTAAACATAATTCAATTACTGAGTAATTGATGTCTAGTATAGCCTAATTAGCAAAAAATGGCTAGATTCTGATTAATAATCAGTTTTTACGAGAAACATTTCTATTCTATCGATGAGCGAGAATACATGTACATCGAGGTCTTGGATACAGTTTACGAAGACATGGAATCTTTAACTAATCTAGATGATTATAATATTATACAATGTGGAAAACATGCAAAGAATTGTGCTTTGCAAAATGTATTTAAATTATTTAACTGATAGTTATGACGCCAGAAAAAATTGTAAGATTTTTAAATAGAATGTATGTTATCTCACATTAATATGTTTTTTATTTTCGCTATCCTAACCAGTAGACATTTAAGTAAATATATAGCAGATGGAGTTGAAAATAGACCGATAACGGTCTGATAACTGTTTGTAAGCTGTTTATAGCTGTTAAATATCAGTCCAATAACTGTTTGTAGCTGCTAAATATTAGTCTGATGTCTGTTAAATATTGATCTGATTATTCAATAGATATACACGTTTAATTGCGCTTCAATGATACGCGAAGCGCTGCAAGTGATAAAAATGCTGAGGTGGATTCTTTCGAGCGCGACGTCTTCTCATATACTTTTTGATTGAGATATACAATTTTACTCAAGGCATTGTACAATTTGTCGCTGATATTTATTGTGATGATCTAATTATAACTGATGATCTAATTGTAACTGATAAATGCTGAAGTTTATTCGTGGAATCGTTCGAACGCGTAATATACTTTTCGATTAAGGAATAAACTTTTGGCCGGAGCGTTGTACTTTCGGCTGCTGATATAACGCATTGATTATAAAAAACTGATAAAAATGCTGAAGTTTATTCATGATATCATTTAATCGCTGATATACTTTTTGCTTGAAGTATAAACTTTTGACCGAGGCATTGTTCTTTTTCTTGGAATAGTATCATGTTCCAACGAACATCTTTACTATAAAATTTCGCACAGCCCTCGCACTGTCAACGCGATTTCCAAGTCAGTAGGTCAGTCAGATAGCTATTAGTGAGTCTTACAATAATGGAGTATATTAATGATTTATTAGATGTTGTATGCAAGATACAAATACATTTATCGCTATTGCATGGTAGATCTGACAAAATAATCGATGTAAGCATACATAAAATAATAACAAATGTTGTTCATTATATGCCAAAATCTTTTTTCATTGATGTTACGTTGTAGACGAGCGTTTGATGCGAAAATTATAAGTTTATATATATAAATAAGTTAATATATTAATGTGGAGTATCATGTGATAGCGTAAACTGCGATTCGGTAAAAGAAATGTTGCTATCATCTAGTACGAAGTTTCGATGTAGGGTAGAATCGGACTAGTGTATGTTGTGACATTTTTTCTTTAAATTATTATAAATCTTCACACAATTATAGATGGACTAATAGTAAATGCTTTAAAACGTTGCATGTTCATCTGGCTTAATAAGTATTTATGAGTATAAATCCTTGATATATCTTGTAAACAAGAAAGAGATTACATTAATTACAAGAATGCAAGTGGTCATGTGATGCATTTTTGAAAAATAAGTTGAGAGTTAAGAACCATGAAGATAATTGTTTAATGAGATTACATATTATTAAAAACATGAAAAGATTATGTGTATGTTAATCAAATTTTTATTAATTTCATCTTAAATAAAAATTAAAGTAAGGGCATATAAGAATAAAAAATAATAAAACTTTAATAAACACACTATCAATATACTAATACTTATTCTCGATTATTCTAAAAATATTTGATGGTATAACATATAAAATGTCTTACAATAATAAAATATCTCGATTGTTTTGGCTTCTTGATCGAACTATCTTCAGATTTATTATAATCGCAGTCGCAACCCGCAGTAGTGAAACAATAAAAACCAAGTAAAAATAAAAATAACAGTAAGTTAAGTTAACCATCTCCAATGGATTGTACGTTGACTGACAGAAATTGTTCCCAAGTTGTTCGATTGAATGTTAAAATTTCTATGAATCTATGAATAATATGAAAAAATTGAGAACAATCCACTATTTATATAAATGTCAATCAAAATAAAACTCGGAGAAGTCACAAAGTATGATAATATTAAAAACATGTGATGGCCAATAACATTCTTAAAAAGAGTCAATCGCATAATTAACAAACGAGATGGTCAGACTAACACATGTCAACATTACAAGAGACGACTAAATAAAGATTCGCAAAATTAAGACAATAACTGGTGATGTAAAGTCATATACTATTTATTATTGATAAATTTATGAAGACTTATATCAGTCTATAGATTTAAACTATTTTTCTGTTTTTTAATATTAACCATTTCAGAAATTATACATTTACTGTAGCACGGTTCTTCATCCATAATTAAAATGTTATCCCAATCAAAATCATGTTTGAATTGTAATCTATGTTCGGTTATTACCGAATGATTGGAAGTTTTCCAATTTATATATGGTTATTCTGCAATTCTCGTCTAAGTTGTCTTCCTGTTTGACCAACATAAGACGCATTACAATCTCCACAGTTAATTTTATATACTGCATTATTTTTATTGAATTTTGGGCACGGATCTTTTTGAGCTTTAATAAATTTTTTTAATTTATTTGTGCTGTAAAAAAACTTTTGTCCTTATTATTAAATCTATTGAATTTTTCCGTGGTATGAATAATACCATAAACCAAGTTATTTGTTTTACCAATATTAGATGCTCCTGTGAGCATATTTTTTTCTTCTTTAAATGGTATTGAATCCTATTAATAAATCGTACCAAAAATAAAATCTAGTGGATAGTCGTTTCTCTAGCAAAATACTTATTATATATTTTAGATTATTTATGTGGCATTTATCATCCAATAGCATCAAAACTCTATCCAATAATAGTGCCTCTTTTTTGTGATTAGAAAAATAATTGAGATATCTAGAATAGCTTTGTTCATGATCCACTAATGAAACTCCAACGAATCATTCTTTATGATTGTAATATCTAAAATATTCAAAGTATTGGGTTGTCCGGAATGTTTGTGCTGACTAAAATTTAAATTTTAGTATACATTTATTAAATTAAAATTTTCTGCGTTTCAATTTTCCTTCAACATCGGCACGAACTTTCCGGACAATCCAATATTATCTCCGATTTCTATATGTTGTAATCTCGGATAGAAAGAATTAAAACACTTTAACATAGTTCTATCTTAGTAACCGGAACTGTAGTACATATATCATCAACGACAATAAAACGGGAGAGCATCGCTAAACCGTGCCAATGCGCTTCGTTCTAGTCTTTGCATTACCAGCAATGATGGGCGACGGAGAATCCATGGATATGCCAAAGTTCTGTTTATACATGTTATTATCAAACGTGAAATAGATCAAATTTAAAATAAACCTTACTCTAATATAAATTCTTTTTTCGGTAACACATTTTTTAGTAATTTTTAGTATAACCAATTATCATTAATACAATCTGTTACATGCAATGGGCTCTCCTATTTCTTCTGTAAGCGCCAACATCTTCATGGAGCATTTTGAGAAAGAAGCCCTCAGAAAAATACTCAAAAAACTAGAAGTTTGGTTCCGTTATGTAGACGACACATTCGTGATATGGAAACATGGTAGAGCCGAACTTCGTAAATTCCTTATTTTTATCAACAATCAACATCCAAATATCCTCTTCACTATAGACACAGAGGAAAACGGAAAACTCCCCTTCCTAGATGTTCTTGTCTCTAAAAAAGCTGACGGTACCTTAGGCCATCAAGTACACAGAAAATCAATATACACAGATAGATATCTATATGCCGAGTCGCACCCACAACATCGCCAGCACAAAAACAGTCTGCAATCAATTTATTTGTAGATAGAACTTTCACCAACTTTCTCTGACAAAGAACATCTACAAACAGAACTGAACTATCTAAAACTAGCAGAACTGAACTACTTAAAACTTACAGAAAAACAGACACGACAAAAAAGACACAATCAAAACATGCAAACAAGACAACGGTCGCTGATACACAACCAGATGAAAGGATCCCATTCATTCTCCTGTATATCAAAGGAACAAATCGGATTGGCAGGATATTAAACAAATACATCCGAATTATCTTTAAATCATCCAAAAGATAGGACAAATCTTAAGAAATGCTAAAGATCAAAGACCTCCATTCAGCTCTGCAGGAGTACAAAATATTTTGTTCCTGCGGGTAAGTATACATTGGAGAAATCGGGAGAATGATCAATCTACGAATAAAAGAAGAACACCAACGTGTCGGGCTAAAACACGCAATCAGCATTATCAGAACACAACATCGAAACAGGACATCAAATACTATTTGACAAAATGATCACAATTACATTACTAACCAACATTATATCATACTTTTCAAGAAAGTATAGAGAAATCATAGAGATACAAAAACACTAACAATTTAAATAGAGATAATAGCAACATAAATAAATTATGGACCATTCTCCCAGTTATTGAATTTCTCTCACCTTCCCTCCCACAATCCTCTTCTTTTCTCTCTCCAACAAGCATATATAAAAGATACGGCCCGGAGGAACAGCTCAGGCTGCTGCTTGCCCTGATAAAGTGGACTGCAAAGTTCACGAAACGTTGGCATTCCAAGAATGGATCTGGACATGGAGAAAACGCATAATCTTTAAATACAATCTATTGCTATGGGGATGTTGGTAAAAAGTGATGTAACATTCAACGAAACTAACTTCTCATCTTCGTTAATCTTGATTTCTTTAAGTTTATCGACCAATTAGAAATTTTTATATAACTATTTTTTATAATTTTTTATAACTATTGACTACCGGAACTATTTCTATTATGATGTTGTATATAAGTTAACTAAGTTAGTGTATGTGTATAGTTAGTTGTGTATAAATTATAAAGAGAGCTACCAATTGTTGAAACGATTCTAAAAGGATATTCCGGTTTGTGTATCTTTGGTAGTGCATACATTCTAGGCAGTAGCTCATCACTACAGTATCCAATCAGAAATCGTCGATTCGATGTCGATTTCATTATCATTTCTAACTGGGATCAATGTCTATATTTCTCATTATCTATATATCCGCGATCTCGTCAACATATTCCTTAAAGATTTTGTAAGTTTATTCGTAGGATCTTTTTCTATTAATGTATATGTATCGCCGTCATTTAATATCTTTTTTATTTTTGATTTGGAGAACTGGTAGTGTTTCGGCGTTAAGCTATGCGCAGCGATACTACTAGTTATTATTACTACCAGTTACTGGTTACTTTACGCGAGCCGGCGAGTTGCGCCAGATCGAGATTATCGGATCTCAATAAGGGTTGAACCGATCAAGTTCTTCTAAATTTACTCAATCAATTGCAACCGCTCGGGATATATAATGAAAGCGGAATTTCCGGAATGCGCAATGAGCGCTGACCAATCACAAGAACCTTCCCATAGAATACTTTCATTAGATTCACTGGAATAACGTTTATCATTGATTCGCATTGATTGCGTATCTATAAATTCCGCTCTATGGGACATAGAAAACTAAACTCCTGTGGATCAGGAATCACATATACATATAAGGACATTGCCCTGTCTTTATTTTGTGTATCCATTTTGATTTTGATTTATACCCGAGAGAGGAGAGATTTAGAGATTTTAGATTCCACCCGAGTGCCAGGTATCACTCCATTCTTGTTATTTACTGGATGATGTCGCTTAAAGAAGTTCCACAAATTAATTTAATTCTCTTTATTACACTATGTACTCGTCAGTACTTATAAGAGCTTTTATGGCGCCTTGCGGCGTGTGTGTGTGTGTGTGTGTATGTGTGTGTACGTGTGTGTGTGTGTGTGTGTGTGTGTGTGTGTGTGTGTGTGTGTGTGTGTGTGTGTGTGTAGTGT
>NW_012130066.1:13359336-13363221 GCF_000143395.1 Atta cephalotes | reverse complement strand
GTCGTCGTCGTCGTGTGTGTGTGTGTGTGTGTGTGTGTGTGTGTGTGTGTGTGTGTGTGTGTGTGTGTGTGTGTGTGTGTGTGTGTGTGTGTGTGTGTGTGTGTGTGTATCTAGTTCTCTTCGGAGTCTGTCCCAAAGAGTTGGCATGACAACCGTGAGTTGAGCTGCTTTCTCTTCCTTCGTTCTGATGTCCTTGGGCGTATCGGCGTCGCTGGCTTATCGGTGGCCCAATTTTCAGATTCTCCGACACCGGTAGTGACAGTCTCGGCGGCCTCATGGAGCTCATGCTCGCTTATAAGACGAGGCCGTCGTGGGTCCTTGACGGACTCTCTCGCGGGAGCTCGAAAGGTATCAGCCTCCACGGGAAGAGAGTTACCCCCGAATCGAACGGTTTCTTCGTCGGTGGCTCCTCTGGTGTGCACGAGGGACCGGAATGGTCCCAGCGATGCTTGCAGCTTCCGTGGCAGCTTATAGCCTTTTAGCAGGAAGAGAATGCCGCAGATGCCCGAGTGGGTCTCGCTCTCCACGAAGGCCCGAGCTCACTCTGTGAGTATATGCAAAGGCCCTTGACAAACTCGCTTTGCTGTAAAGGCCCTTTTGAGAAGAGTTCGCTTTGTGAGGTTACACACCAAAAAAATGTTCTATCCAGAATAGAGGCCCTTTGCGGAGCTTACTCTGAGTGAAGATGCTGAAGATCTCTCGCAGAGCCCTACTTCTATGCGTGGTGAACTATTCTTGCGCACGAGTTGCTACTAGACCGCGTGGTCTTCTCGCGGCGGCGGGACTCGCGCTGGGCGTGCGCTCGGTCAACGTCAGAGGCGGCATGGATCGCGCGCATGCCCCGGCGACTCTATTAGTGGTGCTTTAAGTCGCCACATTTACTGAATTTAAACAAGAATGATATTATACCCGGAGAACACCCAGGTGGGAATTCGAACACGCCTCAGCAGGTTGATTAATCATGCGCTTGTAGGAGACAGTTTTTTCCATTAATTCCAGAGCTTAACAAAGTTAATTTTTATAAGTATATACATATGTAGTACATGTACACACACATACGCAGGCATCGGCAAAATCTGCAAAAGAAATAAATTTGCGCAACAGAAAATGACGGATTCGGCAGAACATAGACTTATAAAATAGACAAAGCATTCATACGAGAGAAGCTCGAATACGAATAAAAACTTGAAAAAAAGAGAAAGAAATAAGGAGTTCTCTTCTTTTCTAGTAGTAAATTGATTGATCACCGCAGCAAGCTGGGAAATGGCCAAGAACAACGAAGATAAACGTTCGAGAGTTATGATCAAACTTTGGCCCCCTCCCCCCACCGCTCTGTAAAAGAGAGAAACAATTATGTCTGGAGTAGAGCTGTCCTTCAATGTTGTCTTCAGCTTATCTCATATAAATTCCACTCCATCTATTTTATAAGTTTATGCTGAACGACCAATTACGAGCATTCCGCCATTTCCGCATTGCGCCAAACCTAACCTAACTATAGGTTACTAGGTAACTAACCACACTGAGACTATCAATTACGGTCAAAATTAGTCTATAGTTGACGTTAAAAAGTTCATTTCTTTTTAGCGTTGGCGGGTCACGCATTATTATTAAGTTTGATTGTGTTGGTGAAATCGGCCTTTAAAAACACAAATTCACTGCTAATGCAAAGACAAGTTACTATAAAGTGTTATTTCCTTAATGACACGTGATGCGTGCGTCAAATAACACGCTCATGAGTTCTTATCTTAAATTAGCCTATGAGAATTTTCTTGAAGAAATTGAAGAGTAAGTTCCTTCAAATCATTCTTTAGCATTAATTTATATTGATACTTTATATTGATAATTTATATTGATAATTTATATTGATAATTTATATTGATAGACATAAATGTCAAAATTAATAATTATGTGAATGATATATGTAGTGTAAATTATTTCAGTTCTCATATGTCATTTATTCATACAAAAATGAAATTAATGTTCAAAGCTTAAATGAAGCTTAGATTTATCCGATTGGAACTTTTGCTCAAGTACATGAGATACAAAATTTAAGAAATCGATTAAGATTGATGGTTATGGCACACAGAAGAATTAAAATTGTTAATCAAATTTTTGAGGATGCCAATCCAAAAGTAGAACATGATATGAAAAAAAATATATTTAATTATTGCATTTGCACAATAAAGTAACATTTTATAGAAATTTAATGTTCTGTTAACTGATAAAAATTTTCTTATAAGATTATGAACCACTCAAAATATTATGTGAGTAAAACTATCAACAATCAAATTTTGTACAGACGTTTTGATCCCTATCATTTTCAATGTTAAATAATAAATAAATATTAAATAAATATTAAATATTAAAATAATAATTAAAAAAAAATGTTAACTACACAAAGTGTTCACAAATTAAAATATAAAAAGCGCATGTATTCGCACGTTGAGGAATTACAGCAGAAAACGATCTAAATACAAACAGCTTCACATATCTGAACTTGATGTTAATCAAATTCATAAGTCACATAATAATCACAGGTCTATTATACTGTGAACTTCTGCTCAAATTACAATAGGATGATATAGTGAATTCAATATAAAAAAGATACATGCTTTATGTTCTTTTTATAACTGCTGATTAAAATTAGATCATCCAAATTAAATGAAAAAATTGAGTACTAAATGCATTATAAAATTCAGTGATATAACAAAGATTCTTAAAACTGTAGAACTCTGAAATATAATAGTAGAACATTCGATAGTTAAAATGATATTTAATATTTTGAAATGATAGTTCGAATGTGCTGACATTACATCTCAAAGTAACACTTTACTAAGTAACACTACACTTTTAAGAATCTTTGTGATATTGCTGAATTACATTTAGTACTTAATTTTTTCAATTAATTTGAACGATCTAACTTTAATCAGCAATTATAAAAGGAATATAAAATGAGTATACATCTTTTTTACATTGAATTCACTGTATCAAGTTATTGTAAATTTGAGAAGTTTATAGTATAATAGATCTCACACGATTTGTCACTTCTGAATTTGATTAACTCAAGTTCCGATATGAAGCTTGTATCTAATTGCTCTTGCCAACATGCGAATACAATATGCGCTTTTTATATTTTAATTTGTGAACATCTTGCGTAGTTACGGATAGTTTTTAATTTATTATTTAACATTGAAAATGACCTGATAGAAGTAGAAACATCTGTACAAAATTTAGATTGTTGAAAAATAGTTTTACTCACATAATAACTTGTGGCCCTATTTATTTAATTATTTGAATCGTTGTTCTTTATTCTTTGAATTAAAAAAAATTTCTTGTTTAAATTGGCGTATTCCTATTCATTTATTTATTCTACTTATATTATCCTGCCTATTTTATACAGAAATAAAAGTGACATTTCCACTATTAAATACTACAATTACTATTTCTGTAATCGACATAATGATTAGAACTAGAAATCATTGCCTAGAAAAGCAAAAATAGAATTATAGAACGAACTGAGAGAATAGAAAAGGTCAATGAAACAAACTCTACGGAAATAAAACCGCAAATATAGTGCCTGAGAAGAATACGGAAAAATCATTAGCTATCATCAATTCCTCAGTATGGTATTTTATATATAATACGTTTCCATACACTTTCATTATGCTACTATTTATTAAAATAATGTGTGTGTGTGTGTGTGTGTGTGTGTGTGTGTGTGTGTGTGTGTGTGTGTGTGTGTGTGTGTGTGTGTGTGTGTGTGTGTGTGTGTGTGTGTGTAGTGTGTGTGTAGTGTAGTGTGTAGTGTAGTGTAGTGTAGTGTAGTGTAGTGTGTAGTAGTGTGTGTAGTGTAGTGTAGTGTAGTGTAGTAGTGTTAGTATTAGT
>NW_012130066.1:13353942-13359316 GCF_000143395.1 Atta cephalotes | reverse complement strand
AGTAGTATAACGTTAGTAGTAGTATAGTACGTAGTTAGTAGTAGTAGTGTAGTAGTAGTAGTGTGTGTGTAGTGTAGTGTGTGTGTGTGTGTGTGTGTGTGTGTGTGTGTGTGTGTGTGTGTGTGTGTGTGTGTGTGTGTGTGTGTGTGTGTGTGTGTGTGTGTGTGTGTGTGTGTGTGTGTGTGTGTGTGTGTGTGTGTGTGTGTGTGTGAGTATACAAAGTTTGTTCGCGTTGCATGTTTCAACACCGATAAAAAATTTTCATACTATATATTAGTATAATAGAAATAACAATAGTAATGTAATATCAAAAAATAATAAAAGAGATAATTTTCACATTGTTCGTTTTAGATTTATATATATTCATGCATGAAAAATTTTTTACTGAGCTGCTCCTACTTATTCTTATCCGTTTCTGCTATCATAGGAACAGGCGGGAACATGTTGAAGCATACACGCGTATTTATTATATTGTAGTATTTATTATTTATGATTTTCAAAAAATATATTTTTCTAAAAAAATGAAAATCTTCCATAGATATGCGATATTCTAGAAATCCAGTACGCCGATCAAATTCTAGTTCAGAAATGAGTGCTAATTGGAAAAATCATTTTTAAATAAAGAAAAATTAAATGTGCAACAACAAATTGATAAAGATTTTATTTGCTAGAAATTAAATAGGATGCAGAATTGATAATAGAAAAATTGTTTTTAATAACTATATTTTTAATATTGTATTTATTTGCATAATTTATAGTTTGCGAAACTATAAATTATGCAAATAAATACAATATAGTTTGCGAAACTAAAAGAAATTTTTGACAAGAGAACAACTTCACCTTCTTTAGAAAATACTGGAGATCATCCAACTGCATTACGTTCGCAACGTCCTTATCCAGAAACAACACAAATTATTCAAATTACGAGTCATTCCATAAGTCTGGTAAATCTTTATGAGCAAATCTTTTTGACATGACATCTGGAAAGTATCTTCAAACTCTTCCAGGTCAAATCATTTCAATCAGAATTGATGTGTTGTTCACGTTTAATTGTCTAAAGCGAGCGAGAAATTAAACAGTTTCCGTGTAAAAATAAAAAACGAATTTCAAAATGCAAAATTAAATGGATGAGGAATCAATTGTTTTTTGTAAGCGATAACTGCGAAATTTTTCACTCACTTAAAATGACTACCAAACGTGAACAACGCATCAATTCTGACATTTGGCCTAGAAAGGTTTAAAGAGTTTTCAATTATTACATCATCAAATAGATTGTTACATGATTTTATAAAGATTTACTAGACTTATCGAATGACCCTCATATTTTAACAACCAGTAATACCGTACCATCATCTCCTACAACTGTACTGTAAGATAAAATAATATACTGAAAGAAGTAAGAAAATGACAAAAAATATACTCCTTTATGTAATGTAAAAATGATTTTACCAGAAGGCACCAGAAAATTATTTAGGAATACAAACCGTTCTGCACAGATACAATCATCTCCCATACAGCACAGAAAGATTGCAGAATGATTTCATTGAAACATTGCAATATTAGCATGGTGATTGTGAAACGTTGCTGAATCATTGATACAAGATTCCAACAATGTTAAGATATCCGCTTTTTGTAATATTGCAACGAAACATTCCAGCAATATTGTGTTACGTCCAAGCTCCGCATGCATGGAGCTAAGGGAATGAACGTAACGGGAACCGAATTATTAGATCGATTTAGTCGTGTTTAGGCTTCACAAGGGAGCCGTGGGGAAGGATCGACAAATCGGGAGGCATTTTGCTTCGTCCTGAGGCTCCTAACGAGCCGGGGATCAAATGGAGAACGAAGAGGAAACCTCAACTCCGTGCTCCGCACAACCGCTAAATGGCACATCGAATGTACTTTTAATTTAAAGGATCCAAACTGGGTCAATGTGCTATGAAGGAGCATTTTAACACCAGATATGTCGATACGTTCGTATGCCCTGGCTTTCGGAACTTTTCATGGAACTTAATCCAAGTGATCGGGGAGAGGGTTGCGAAGTGCATCGCGGGAGAGCTTACAATGAATACAAGGAGAGATTTGTTAAATTAACAAAAGAGAGTTTAATTTAATAGTATTATAATTGAAGCAATATTTGATAATACATTTTCCTTGTATAAAAAAATACAATTTTTTAGTTCTTCATTCTGTAATATTTGCGTTGTGTGAGTGTGTATCTTCTGACAGAAAGGAAAAGAGAGATGGAATAAAAAAAGGAGAAGGATTATAAGGGAGGAAGTCGAGAAAGATAGTCGAGAAAAGGGGAACAAGAGAGGATACGGGAACGGAAAAGGGATAGTCGGCTCCTTCGATTCAGACCACGACTCTATTGGCATCAGAGACAGGTATAAAAAGGTCGTGAAAAATTCGTCATCATTACGGAAAAAAAAAGGGACGGGATTGGGAGGAATATAATCATTAATAATAAGATCGGTGTCGGTAGGAGAAATCGATAGATAGGAGGATAATTCACGTAAAGGCAAAGGAATGAGGGAGGGAAAAAGATTAATTGTAAAGTCTTCAGGAACGTGCGAAGAAGAAAAGTATGAGATTTCAAATTCCGGAGTGAGTGATGGCAATTCGGAGTGATTTCTGGTTTGCTCAGCCGGGTATTCTTCATATGTACCAAAGTTAGGCGAGCGGGCACGAGCTACTAGTCGGCGAGGACAAATAATCCGTGTGCGGCGATGACGGGGAGGAATATTACTGCGAGAACATACTGCAATATTTCCTCCTTCTTAATTTTCTATTATGAAGGAACTCGAGTAGATAAAGAACAATGAAATATGACAAGAGACAGTCTGAAAAAGACGAAGAGGACAGGAGAAGGGGTGAAGCGGAAACTTACTACTGCGTTTGAAGAAGCTCGGTAGAGTGAGGCAAAAGCCCTTGTCGGCGGATTCGTAGCTGAAGGTTGCGAGCTCAATGTCTTCCTTCAACACTGACTCTAATTTGATTAATTTAGATAATAAGTGCGCAAATTGAACAAGGTTTCTCCCGCACTAATTCTGAATAGTCAAGTGTTGGCCGGAAAAAGGAAGAGCAGAATTTCGGACCGCTATATGTGTCTGCCAGAGAGAAATCGAAAAAATAGCACTGAGTCTCGCGGAACCGGGCTTTTTATAATAATCTCCCTCGATTAACAGCGCACTGATTGGTGAATAAGTCCGTTAATTAGGTGGTAGAACCTATTTCTTGATTTCTAATTGGTCAAGGGTGAAAGAGGACATTGATCTGTAGCGTGTGGTGCATCCTTAATTTTACTTCTTAAAATTTATGAGAAAACCGCGCGTGCAGTGTGACGAGAAAGCGTACGTGCAGCGTCGGCACGGGACCACTAAATTCCACCCCCTAAACGTCGCGTGTCATGTCTTAGGTTTTATGATTACAGACTCGTGAGAATCGTTCGCGACTTGATCATTAAACAGTATCTTGGCACCCATCTTACGCTTCCAATGACATATTTATTATTATTTTAGCAGTGTTCGAGGGATACAAACTTGGTGTCTTTTTGGTCAAGCCGCTTGTGCATGTGCATCGTCTCGGAGCGACGTTTACGAGAAGATACTGGATTCTTTGTTTAATTTTTAGTATGGAAAAAGAAAATTTTCAGGCTATAATTTTCTCTAGGTTATAATGCTCAACTTGTGCGTTATCCGCAATTGTCTTTTTATTTCAACGAATTCCAGATCTCCACAAAAGAAAAGAATCGTGGGAATCCGCTAGACGTAACAATTGCAATGTAATATATTTGAATACATTTTTTACGAAAACTCTAAAATGAAAATTATTTTCTGTACATATATCTCACTAACTTCAATTTTCCTACAAATTTCTAGTGATATGTACTTTTCAAAAGCAATTTTTTATGATAAAACTATAAAATATTTCAATAAATGTAATATTAATTTTGAATGATAAATTTATTCCCAAAGATAAAGTATGTATGTGTGTACCCCGAGCAAATATTATCAATCATAAATATTATCCACATTAACATAATAATATAGTCGCTTGATAAGTTAATCAATGAATTAAGTTAATTGCAGTGATTCTTTTCAATTCGAAGTTTCCGAATCAATTGAAATAGATTAAAAAATGACGATATGAAATTTATCATAAAGTTCGGGCCCTGATTTATTCCTGCGTGTACAATATTAGGCATAAATACATCATTAATCACATAATTAAAATTTCAATAAATCGTTTTCAGCAGCTTAATTGCTTATCGTCTTATCCGATAATGATGCGTTGATTGTATCCATTATACAATCTTTTGATTTCATATTCAAAATAAATATAAATGCTATTAAATTTAAGTTAAGTTTAAAATAAATTAATTTAGATTTGTAAGACATACGTTATGAAAGAGAAATAAATAGTAAACTTTATTCTTATTCAGTATAAAATTCAGATTAAATTATTACTTTTATTATTACTTTAAATTACTTACTCGATCTAGCTGCCAAGTGTTTTCAATATATGAAAAATTTTTCTATTTAAATTAAATTTTTCGTTTTTATATGGTTAACTCTTTAATTTTTTGTGATAATGTTTTGTATAATATTTTGAAGGAAAATTAAATAACCACTTTAGTTGAAAGAGAAAATCTCTTTGAATGAATTGTGATGTAATAATTTCATTTAAGAGAAATTTAAACAATTCGGATTGGAATAGGAAGATCCTTCAATAAGATGTATTAGGTGTGGGAAAAGTGGAGTTTTTTTAATGCCATCTAACGGGAAAAACGCCACGAACTTTTTCTCATACCTAATATGTATATTTAGGTTTCATTTCATAAAAATTAAAGCTAATACCATTTGGATTAAAGCTAATACCATTTAATAATAAAGATAATATTACTTGGGTTTTATTTTTATATAATTTTGATAGTAGAATTTAACTTGGCGCCACACTTGTTCATATCAATTCTTTTATACAAATGATACATCATTAGATCATTAGATTAATATTCATTATTTATTTAATTTAGCATAGTATAAAGAAATGGGATTTAACTTTGCGCTAGTTCTTGATATCAAATCTTGTAAAGGAATTTTAAAGGAATACATATCATTAAAGTTAAGTAAATAATAAGAGACAATATTGTGACCATTTGTGTTTTACTTTTTAATTTGAATTTAATTTGATTAGTTAAGATTGTAGCATCTGGATTTTAATTTCATTCATTTGATACATTAATTTTTTTCGAAGAATAATAATTTTTGACAGAGAATTAAAATTGCTAAGGTTAAATTAAAAAGATTTTCAATAAGAACATCTTTGAAGAAAAATTAAAGTTACTATTAATTGGATTGGATACTCTATATAT
>NW_012130066.1:13345051-13353861 GCF_000143395.1 Atta cephalotes | reverse complement strand
TTTCATCAACTCGATTAAGCCAAATCGATGATTAACTGTCAACCATAAGTTAATTCTATTAAACAGCAAACACAAACACAATTAGTCAGTTCCACAATCAATTAAGTAATTGGCGTTGGTGAAATCGGCCCAAATGATTCTTCACGAAAAACACGCACGCTTAGCGCTTTTTTTACTTTTCTTAAAAAGATAAGTTTGTATAAATAATAAGAAACAGTATCATTTGTGTTTTAATTTGATAGAACTTAACTGGTTTTGTTAAGATTAGTTAAGGATTAGTTAAGATTGTGTATCTGGGTTTTAATTTTTCATTACATACATTCATTTTTTTCGAAGAATAATAATTTAACCGAGAATTAAAGTTGGGTTGGAATGAGAAGACCTTCAATATGTCTTAACAAAATCCGACAAGTCGCTTTTTATAGGTACATAATGGTCGCGTTCAGCAGATTCAACTGTTGCGGAGCAGATCCGTAAGCGTTCGCTGCTATTGGTGACTAGAAGAGTACACCAATAGCTGCGAGCACTCACTCCGCAACAGTTGAGTTTGCTGAACGTGACCAACTTTCAACATATATATGTTTTTGTCCAACGCGACTGTGACGTTCCCTTTATCTGCTCGCATAAATATAATGTTCGGATGTGAAATCATAAATTCTTTAGTGTCTTTTTCCAATCTAAATTTACTGTCGTTCTGGGTTGTGAAAATATAGATATTGACCAATTGTTTAAAATTGGTATAGAGTGATTAGTGATCTCTATTCTTTTATTTCGAAAATTTACGTATATTATGTTCAATGTTCTTAATGCATTCTATTAATATTCTGCCTTTATTTTTGTTAGGAAGTGCGAAATTATCTCCTAATTGTAAAAAACACTGAACATTATGTATAATCATAACAGAAGATAGATTTAAAAACCATTTCTAATAACAGAGAACGGTGGTAGTATATGATTGGTAATACATGGTGGTAAAAATTTATTAAAGTTCAAAAAAATCCGTGCCCAAAATTCAATAAAAATAATGTAGTATATAAAATTAATTGTGGAGATTGTAATGCGTCTTATATTCATCAAACAGGAAGACAACTTAGACGAGAATTGAATAACCATATATAAATTGAAAAACTTTCAATCATTCGGTAATAACCGAACATAGATTACAATTCAAACATGATTTTGATTGGAATAACATTTTAATTATAGATGAAGAACAGTGCTACAGTAAATGTATAATTTCTGAAATGATTAATATTAAAAAATAGTTTAAATCTATAGTTTATATCTGATATAAGTCTTCATAAATTGTATTTATTAATAATAAATAGTATATGACTTTACATCACCAGTTATTGTCTTAATTTTGCGAATCTTTGTTTAGTCGTCTCTTGTAATGTTGACATGTGTTAGTTTGACCATTTCGTTTGTTAATTATGCGATTGACTCTTTTTAAGAATGTTATTGGCCATCACATGTTTTTAACATTATCATTTGTGACTTCTCCGATGAGTTTTATTTTGATTGATGTTTATATAAATAATGTATTGTTCTCAATTTTTTCATATTACTCATAGATTCATGGAAATTTTAACATTCAGTCGAATAGCTTGGGAACAATTTCTGTCAGTCAACGTATAATCCATCAGAGATGATTAACTTACCTTTTTTATTTTTACTTGGTTTTTGTCGGTTATTTATTGGTTTGACTTTACTGCAGGTTGCGATTGCGATTATAATAAATCTGAAGATGGTTCGATCAAGAAGCCAAAACAATCGAGATATTTTATTGTTGTAAAACATTTTATATGTTATACCATCAAATATTTTTAGAATAATCGAGAATAAGTATTAGTATATTGTGTTTATTAAAGTTTTACTGTTTTTAACTCTTACATGTCCTTTATTTAGTTTTATTTTTGATACAAATTTATTTTTGAACAAATTTTTTTCTGATAACAAGAATTTTTAATTTGTTTCATCTTAAATATAATGATTTGTAATATTCTTTTTAAATGTTTTAATTAACAAAATCAGATAAACTAAAATCTTAGCTCTTTACAATAATAATTAAACGTAAAATATGTTTAATCGTTAACACAGAATGAAAACATTGATAAAGATAGATTTCATTTAAGCAGTTGAGTTTATAAAATTACTTATTGCGATGTTGCGAACAAGTCTATATCGGTATTGGTTGAAATATAAAATCTTGAATTAATGATTGTCAGAGTGAGTGTGTTCTTGAAAAAATCTTAAGTTACGTTAACAAAGCAGCTGTATATTAGCAAATGTTGTACTACTTGGCAATGTCGCAACTCAATTATATTACGTTATATGTATTATTATTATTATTTGGCAACGTTGCATTTGTATCATATTATTCATTGTCATACATTACATTATTCATTGTCATTGTGAAACATGTTAAAATAAGTTTCTTATATTACGCTAACAAAGTCGCCTAATTTGAAAATTTGCTGACACTGTAATTTGAAGTGTTGGATTATATTAATGTCATCACTGGATCTAAAAATCTTTTGTTATAAAATCTGACGTTTATATTTTTGATATCATTGACCAGAAATAGTCATATAAATACCCGGAGGATTTTTGCAGAAAGTCAGTCTGTGTAAAATGATTGACCGCTCTTGCATTTAATTAGCAATCAGGAACTTGGTTTCCACAATGTGCTATCTGGCATTAATACTTCTTGCTTTATGTGTGATGGGCATAAGTTATATTAAGAAAAGTAGCGATTGTATAGTATCAGAGATTTTTACGAGATTTAATACTGTATCGCTCAGATTTGTTCTGCAGTGATCTCCAACGCTATGGATTCATACGTTCAACATGAGTCGAGCAAGTAAGTATTTCAATTATATTTGTTTGTTTGAAAAATTTTTTCTATATATTACTTATTTGTTTGTTTTTTTTTTATTACAGTGCGTCTTCTCATACAATTTTGAGAAGAATATTCGCATTGACATCGACAGCGTATATAAATTTCTAGAGATTGAGATCACCGTGAGACCTATTTCCTACGTGGAAGTGGCTATTGGCGACACCCGAGGCAATCGCATTGTCCTGCCTCATGTTCATCAAAAAACTGACGAATATCGAGCAGTAGTGCGACTACTCCATCATCGTTAATGATTCAGAAGTTTCAATTGAACTTGTTAAATTACGCGATGTGAAATTAAGTGATAAATGCTTATATATGAAATCATCGATCATGCTCTTCATGCTCGAACTTGAACAATGTGTAGAACACGTATATTATAAACTATGTCAATACGACACGAATGATATGAGTGAAAGTTAAATATTTCGTCAAAACTGTTTAACTTGTTTACGTCAAAACTGTAAATAACAAATATTATATGATGCTACCTACATAGCCAAATAAGGGCAATATTTTGCTGTTACTTATTCTGCATTTAATTTCATCAAATTAAAGCCAAGGTGTTTCCATAAACTGTCTGTTGTTCTAATGTCATGTAGTCTTCCTTAGAATTCTGCTGGCAAGTTGTCATCATGCATGGCGGGCTCAACGTGACGAGTTTATTTCTCAATGTATACTTACAATTTCGTAAAGTCATGAAATCTATTTGCCCTCCTGATGTTAATTCAATTCACATTAAATTCCAATGACAGCAAATTGTCGACAAGTTGAAAATATTACATGCAGTGCATCAATTTGTTCCATTTGCTAAATCTCGCTTGGCTCTGGGTATAAATATTTTGCGTAAAATTTATGATAAGAATTCATATATTGAATGCAAATTGATAGGGTACGCTGTAAACTATAACATACGCTGTAGACAATAACATTGTATATAATGCATTACATGAAAACTAAATAAAAATAAAAAGATCTCAGTGTTCGCAATTGTTCCTTCCCTCTTTCCATCCTTCTTTCCACCTTATCTCTGCGGTATCGCATTACGTGCCGCAAATCGCGCTTATTGTATAGCGCGTTCGCACTCTTCGAATTGTTAAAATAAAATAAAATAAAATATAACATAATAAATAAATAAAATATAGCGTGCGGTAGGGATTGCGCCTTGTGGCGGTGGTGGCGGAAACCAGCGGCGGACCGTGTCCGGAGGCGGACCGCGTCCGGAGGTGGACCGCGCCCGAAGACGAGGCGGATCGCGTCCGGAGATGGACCGCACCCGAAGACGAGGGCGGCGGAGGCGGATCACGCCCGGCACTGACCCCGCGTGACATCATCACCGCGACGCGGATATAATTTTCCGCGCTACGTAATTTCCCCGCACACTCCCATGACGTCACCCCTTCGCCTAGCGATGTCACCTCCTGTGACATCATCCACTTCCCCCCTCCCTCTGTGACGTCACTCCCTTGCCTAGTGATTTTTTTATTATTAATCTTGAGAATAACTTGCGAACATCTAGCTTTGGTTCATAACCTTTATTTGTTTTAAAAAATTGATTTTTTCTAAAATTAATTTTACTGTTGTTCGTTTTCCTTCAGATGAACTGTATATCTTTTGTCTGAAACATTTCATTAAATGGAATAGAAAATATTTAGGTTGGGACATTAAAACGAATAAGCAGTATATAAATATCAAAGATTTTCATTATTTATTATAATATGACAACAATATTATAATATGACAACGGTGTACAATTTTTTAAATATCTTCTTACAAAATTATGTCTTTTTATATTTGACGAATAATACAATTGTAAAATCAACAGCTGTGTATAAAGATTCCGAAAAAGTTTTTAACAACAAATTGTTGCTGGAAAACACTGTTAGCATGAGAAACATACTCTTGAATTTGATCTTAATTACATAAGCAAATTATCAACTGTTATTTTTTAGATAATGTTAAATGAGATATAGGTTAATTAATATATGATTTCTTAAGAAATATGTACATCATTTTTTGTAATAAAAAAAAATGTTATTTTGTAATTTACAAGAAAAGGCTCCCAGATCTCTTTTCAATTTTAGTAAAACTTGATAGGAATAGTAGATTTGTAGAAGGTATAAAGATATTCAATATATATTTTTTATCAGTAGTCAAATATGTTTAAGAGAATCAGTTCGATCAATATTTTGATAAATATTTTGATTTTCGTTTAACTTCTAAACAAAAGTATGATAGCATAATTTTCTCCAGATTCCGTGTTGTCCGTTAGACTTCTGCTATTCGTATGCATTTTCGAGAGTATCTGAATATAGAAAGAGAATACAGTATGTTTCTCTTTCTATAGAAAGAGAAACATGAAGTGTGTTAAACAAGGAAAGATTCAGTTCCAATTTATCAGTTCCAGTTTACCGATTTCACGACGCGAAGCAGGTATTCATAGTCGATTTTTACACTTAAAGCTGTCTTAAATACAGTCTTAAGATGTCATAAGTCAATCTGAGGACTGTATTAGTATCTTAAGACAATTTTAATTATTTATTTAAGATTCATTATTTAAGACAATTTTAAAATAAAAACGGACTAAAAACTATGAATATTGCCTCATGTTTGGCGTTTCACAGTTTGACAGCTTTAATTTCTTATCGATATAACATAAATAGAAACGGCGGAAATTCAAAGAGAGATGTTTGCAAATTGCACACACCATGTTATCTCTTTCACCATACTTCCACCATGAATAGATGGAATAGATGGAAAGATGAACATAGAATCCCATACCGTTTAGCGATATTTGTAATAATAATCGAGATATTTTATTATCGATTAATTTTTGTGTTTGTACTAATAAGAGCACATCAAGAGAAATACTTGAGTGGTGAGAGAAATCTTGCGGGACATCCTATAGAAAACCTCTAATATTTAATATGAAGAAAGAAACATTATTACCTCTTTTGATATGTTGTTATAATTCAATTATCTCTTCAAACGTTGACCTCATGACAACTGAATTGCATTCAGTCAAGATATAAAGAATCAGGTAAGAATGGTATAAATGGAAAATCGCATTTATCATGAGACAACGCTAAATTTACTGCCGAACGAATGTCTTCCTCAATTTGAGCCACTTCCAATTGTATCAAATTGTCTCCAATATTAATATTCTGTGACAATAAAAAAATTCATAAAATTTGACATAAGTATATGATATCCCGAATTTAAATAGCCAAACTTCGAGAATTTGTAGGGATCTATAAACTAAGAAAAAAAATTCTTTAGAAATATGCTCGTTTTGTGCTTTGTTTTGGAAAAAATCGCAAAAAAAGATAAGACGTACGTCCATTTTTGTACTTTTTATTTATTATTTATTCATTTGCATTTATTTATTCACGTTGCATTTATTTGTTCACTTGCTTAATGCAAATATTGTTCAAAATGTAGGTCTTTTACAGCAATGTATGCATTGCATCTTGTACGAACAGTTCGTGTTGCAGCCAAACACTGATCTGCTCAATGTAATGGCTCGCTGACTCTCTCCTATCTGGAAATCGGTGCACATACCTTCGCATTATCTCTAAAACATTATCGCTGAAGTCGTACAGGAAAAACATTCTAAAATAATAATAAGAATAATATTCTAAAAATTAATTTTGTTTCTTTTGGCAATTTGCCAACCAATAACGAGCATATCTTTAAAAGACTTTTTTTTCTTATAGCAAATTTGGTTGGATGCACTAGTGCATCCGTTAATACAGTTGTACACTGATTTAACTTGCGTAAAAGTAAAATGCAAATATTTTAATTATAAAATACAGATTTTATTTAACAGCACAATAAAATATATTGAGGATTTCATAATTTAATCCGTTTTTATATTAAACACACATTTTTACTTCAATTTGTATACGACGGCTTTAATGTGCACCAATACGCATTGAGTACATCCAATCGAATTCGCTATTAGTTTATCGATTTCCTACACGTTCCGAAGTTTAGCCATTTACGTTCAGGATACCTATAGAGTACATATTCTAATGACAAGTTTTCCTCTTAAAGAATTGAAGATTATCTCGATACAATTTTTAAATAAAATATTCTTTTATCATGTGACACTACAATTTTCTGAGATATACAATATATTTTTAAATTTATATACTTAATATTAATATAAAATAAAAGTTAATATGGAAAATTCAATAGTGCGCGTGAAGTGCTTATTATGTTCTCGTATAATTAAAAATTAATTCCACATATACATATGTCCGTATTCATAATCACATCTTATATTTAAGACTTTCTTAAATTTATCTTTAAATGCTCAATAGCTAATAAAATAATTCATAGAGCATCTGAAGATAAATTTAAAGAAGCCTTAAATATAAGGTCTGATTATAAATAAGGATAATACATATAATATTTTTAAAACTCATTTATACTTCACATTTATTGACAGCTTGTATATGATACATAAGCCATATGATACATATATATTTTCTTGCTAGAGTACTTCTAATAAATTACTAAAATTGTACTATATAGAATACATAATTTTCAATAATTTACTAAATACAAGTAAGAAAATGCATTGTATGCTGCTGATTTTATTTACGGTAATAAAATTTAGTAGGATTTTGATACTTAGGGCAGTGTTGCAAGATTCGTGAGACAAACTCACACATGCGCGTTAATAATAAACTTATTGCGAAAAATATTGCCTCGGCCGGGAGTCGAACCCGGATCTCTGCTCGCATTCCATGCGAGCGTCTTAAGCCTTTAGACCATCGAGACCTTAGCAATATATTCCTCGCAATAATCGATATGTATAGAGAGTTATGCATTGTAGGCGAGCGTATATAAACAATAAGATTGGAAACAAGAAATAACAGTTTTTTAAATTTAGGAAATTTGGGAGGATTATTAATATTTCAGATTGATTGCGTTAAAAGTCCGACCATATTGACACACAATTATCATTTCTAAAATTAATTCATTTATATGAATATGTATAATATTTCAACATCTTAATATTCAGACCATAGTAGCGCTTCCTATTCAAAGTAAAGATATTTAAATTGCATTTAAAAAAATAATACATAAGATAAAATCATTGCTATAACAAACATTAACATGTAATAGATATAAATATATATTTATTTTCACTCATTAAGTGCCTTTAGAAATTTAATAACTGTTTTTTTAAATTTAATTTATAGATATTTAATGCTAACTATTCAATCATTGTAACAATTATTTATTATTTCTACTGTACTTTCCTGAAGATATTCAATAAATAGAATAGAAGATATTCAATAAACTATAATATATTTATTATCTTAATTATAATTGTTATAATTAAGATTATTAGGTGTACAACTTTGCTTCCGCCGTTTTTTTTTCCGAAATTCGAGGCTTTATTGTAAAAAACTGGTTATACATTTATGATTCAAAATATTGTCCATCGCTGGCCACTACTTTCTCCCATCTTTCGGGTAGCGTACGAATCCCGCGTTGAAAAAACTGGTCATCTTTTGAGGCTATCCACGAATCGATCCAATTTTTTACTTCTTCATAAGATCGGAAGTGCTGGTCAGCCAGGCCGTGTGCCATTGATCGAAACAAGTGATAGTCAGAGGGAGCAACGTCTGGAGAATACGGCGGGTGGGGTAGGATTCCCATTTCAACGTTTCCAAGTATGTCTTGATCACTTTCGCAACATAGAGTCGAGCATTGTCATGCTGCAAAATCACTTTATCGTGTCTCTCGTTGTATTGCGGCCGTTTGTCTTTCAATGCTCGGCTCAAACGCATCAATTGCGTTCGATACCGATCGCCTGTGATTGTTTCAGTCGGTTTTAATAGTTCATAATACACTACGCCGAGTTGGTCCCACCAAATATAGAGCATGACTTTAG
>NW_012130066.1:13334576-13344938 GCF_000143395.1 Atta cephalotes | reverse complement strand
TATGATGTCTATGATCTATTTATTTCGACCACCACTTACCGCTAAAGTCATCTATAGGAAAACGGCGGAAGCAAAGTTGTACACCTAATATAATTGTTAATTATAATTTTTATAATTAACAAATTAATCTCAAAGCCGTCTAAGATAATATAAGACTATTATATAATCTGAATAAAGTCGCATATTTATGATGTGATATTTTGCAAAATCTAAACACCTCATAAAACCAAAAAGTATTTATATACAACAAAGATATCGAAAACATAGAGTTCAAGATTTATGAAATGTAAAAATCTCCTTATCCCTTTCATCTCACCTTATCATTATCTTTGTCGTATAAATTGATACAAGGAATTAATGAATTTTCACGGCGAGATCCTCCACAACCGACCGGACGTTCTTTATAGCCTTTAACTTGAGCAATGAGCGATTTCCATTTTGCTAAATGAGTAAGTTCAGCGAACTTGTCGTTAGCTTTGGAGCTCCATTCGCTTTCTCTGAAAATAATATATTTTGTTGAAAAATAATTAATAACAGTAACATCTATTGATTAGTGAGATATTAATTTACCGTGGCTTTACGTTTGCCAACGAACACTCCACAGCCTGCAGGCGTAAGCTTAACATATCTGTACGAAGTTCTAATATATCATTTATGGGAACGATTTCCAAATCTCCATAATCTACAAAGAAGACTTTATATTCAGAAGAATCCATAACGGATATTACTTCTGCACGATACCATTTGTTATCATATTTAAATCTTGCTGCTACCATTTGGCCTACTGTTATCTAGAATCAACACATAACAGATAATTAACTAACATTAAATTACAGATATAATAAAATTAGTATTATTATGATCGATATATATAAATAGTATAAATAAACGAAAAAAGAGTTAAAAGTAAAGAAATTAAAGAAATTAGATTAAAAATGTATAATTTATGGACTCCTTACAATTAATATAATAATAATATAATATATACATTAATATAATATATACATTAAGCAGGGCTTTAAGAGTCGGCGCCGAAAATATAATTTGCTCTTTGTGATTAATATAATCTCTTTGTAATTAATATAAAATTATATAAATCTAAATGTTTCACCTTACATTTGAACCATCCTCAGCAGAAATTTCTTAATATAAGTTCTTTGATAATTAATCAGTTAGACTAATGCAAATCTCCATCCATCCACATGTGTGTCTTTATCTTATGATTTGTATCGTGAACGTTGTATTTCTTGCAATGGATGTCGAAGATGTTAGATATAAATCGCCAATTAAAAGGGCGATTTAAAAATGAAAATGGATACTGAAAACTTAAACCACGTGTACATAGAAATACTCAACAAAATATAAATAACATGTAGATGTTTTTTAATTTGATCGAAATGATCTTTCTTCGTTACCAGCTTGCGATACCATTTTAATGTCTGATCGTATATACATACGTTTAATGAATATGACACACATCGAATTTTAATTATGATTTTAATAACGTGATCATCGAATTAAATATCTTATCTATTTAATTATTAAATTTATTATATAAACATTCACGATATCATTGCATCCTGATAGCAAAGCCTGCAGAGACAGATTTTAAATAGAACCTGTTATAAATTTTTGATTGCAGAAAAACATCAAATTGTATACAGAATTTGTATTATCTGACAAGTTTCTATCAAGGAATTAAACAGGATCAGAATGTAAGAACCAACTATAGTCGAGCATTCCCCTGTCGTTCGACTTCGGCAACAGGGGAATACTTGACTGTAGTTGGTTGGTTCTTACATCCTGATCTGATTTAAATCCTCGGTGGAAACTAGGTCATTGTCAGCAAATTGATAGAAATATAATAGAAATTAACAAAGCCTACTAAACATGCTATGCCAGCAGATTGGTAGCAGAAACCGAGTAAAATCTTGCATAACCTGACGGCAGATTGAGAGCAGATTGAGAGCAGAATCTGATTCGAGCAGACTCTTTCACCAATTTGCTGGCATAAATCAACAGACTTTGTCGACAAAATGTGGATAGCTATTTTGTAATCAAAATCTGATAGAGTTTGCTACCAATTTGGCCCCAAATTGCTAACATTTTGCTATCAGGATGCAATTGATACTGCTGTGAGGTGAATGACGGACAATATACGATATTTAATCTTCTTCAATTATTCTTCTGATTGGTTGCTATATAATAAAAATTTTAGCTTTTAAAATTTTAGCTAAGATTTTTCCAACACCACTAAACCATGCAATTGAATTGGACATTTAGGAATACTGAAGAGGACATACCTCGCAGTGATATCTATTGCAAAAAAATATAACGCACATAATACAAATCATAAGATAATTTTGTGCTATAATAATAACATATGCAGATTGAAAATTCAGATTATCAAAAAAATCTTGATTATCAAAAAAATTATATTAAGGAATTTTAAGATAGCTCAAATGCGAACTGAAACGGTCGGATTTATATAATTGTATTACGACACGCTAATCGCAAAGCGCAAATTATATTTCGTATTATTCAATAATTTTCGTATTATTATTGTTGTTGTATTATAGTTAATGTTATTATATTATTATTATTGTTATTGTTATATTATTGCTATTATTACTATTATTATTGTTATTATCATTATCATTATTATTATTATTATTATCTAATAAGGCTCATAAATTTTAGAAAAACAAAGAAAAAAAGAGGATTACGAGCCAAAAATTATTATATAAAAATAGAACAAGTAGAATGTAAAAAACAAAAAAGAAACGAAAATGTTTTAAGTTAAAATTATTATTATTATTATTATTATAGAAGAGTCAAATTCGATCAAAGTGAATCTTGTTAATGCCTAATGTTTCTGCTTGATTTTTATATGCATTTTTCAGTTCATACAAATTGTACGCTGATTAATTGATCATGAAACACAATCCTAAACTGAATTTCTTATGCAAAAACTAATTTTTGAATATTTTTAATTTAAAACTTAAAGAATTTACAAAAAAGTGGAAAAGTTTGTTTCTATGTTCTCAATTCGCATAAATTTTTTCAAAATTTTTTAAATATAAAAAATTAATTAAATAAATTTTTTTAAACTTAACTTTTTGTGAGATATGAGAAAATCGCAAGTGTTTCCAATAAATCCTGCACATGCATGCATACATGCATACAATTAAATTATTAATATATATACATAGATATCATAAAAATATAGAAATATAGATATTATATAAAAATATAGATATCATATAGAATTTAGTTCTTTTTGCATCTTTATATTATTCACATATCAGTTGATTCACTTATGATTGCATATCATTTATAAAAATGTTTTTTTTATTCCTGCACTCTCTATATGTTTGTTTCAACTTATTGCACTGTGTGCAATTCAGAGATTGCAGGAATAAAAAATGATTCTATAATATTATATGTATAATTATACAATTCTCTTGTCTCTTGTTTATATTTATCTTGTTTTAAATATCTCGTTACAGCAATAAAATTAAATGAGTTACGTTTTTATTTACTTTTTTCAAGATATGGAGTTGACAATTTTCCTTTTCATTGTAATATTTGGTCATATCGTGTACTAAGTGTTGTAAACGAATATTTGCAGAACCAACCACTTGAATCCAAAATAGACTTGGCGTTTCCATTGCAGATACATATACTTCCATTAAACCATCTATTTAAATCAAAATTTAATTGTAATACAATATAAAAATCAAATATTAATGAATTTTAATGAAATATAAATTTATAAAATTTACAAAATCAAATATTTCACAAATAATTTGTTTTTTAAATATCTTCTTCTAATACAGTCTTTAAAACATTACTAAATGTTCTAATACCATTGTTACATGGAGAATCAGATATGCTTTTTATCACTGTAGATTCATAATTCCATTCATTACGAGATTCAATTGCCTCTTTAATTTTATTTTTTATCTGATTAGTAGCTAGTTCAATTTGTTTACCAGTCCCAATTATTGTTACATTTCTTTGATCTATCAAAAAACATCATAATTATTGCATTAATTGTTATTATAGACTCCAACAGAATACAGAGATTTAATTAAAAAAAAAATGTATCAAATTTTCAAAATGATCAAAATGGATCTTGATTCTTGATAATCAAGTTTATCCATCTTTCATTTACAATGAATTAACTATACATCATATATACAGTTAATACAGTTAATAATAAATAATACAGTTAATAATACAGTTAATAATAAAATATAAACATCTTATCAATTTAGATAAATCATGAAAAATGTTAAAAAATATTTACTTTCAAATTTATTAGCAATATTTTCAAGTATGATTTTTGCACCAGAGAATCTTTCCATTTCTTGCACTGTGTATCCATTTTTTCGTATGATCCTTCCACAAGCTTCATGTGGCATTAATAATTTATAAGTTTCAATATCAGAATGATCCTCTGTTGTATTTTTATCAGTGTTAATATGGAATAGCTCAGATATTCTTGCAGTTGCAACTTGCATTCTTAATTGAACTTCAGTCTTAATTTCGTCTTGAATTTTATCTTCTATTTGAATAATGGCTGCTGCTATTTGATCAGCAGTTCCCTTTAGTATTATCCTTCTTTTGAATCCAGCTATAAAAAATTAGTAATTATAGTAATAACATAATAATATTGCAAATTTTATATAAATTTTGGGAACATACTTTCAGTTTTATGAGGATCACTCTCAAGTATAATTTTTGTACCGTGAGTTTTTTGAATCTCTTGCGCAAATCCAAAATCATTCCAATTTTTTTTTAAAATTCTTCTAGAAACTTCAAAAGGGATAAACAATTCAAAGGTTTCAATGATAGGTAGATTCTTTATTATAGATTGTATCATATTCTGTGCTGAATAAATGTTTTCTGCGTTATCAGACCAAATGTAACAGACACGATCTGAACAATATAAGTCTGCCTTTTCCATTTTAATGCGTGTGTTGGTTAACTCTTCTATATTTCTTATTATAGCACCACCTTTACCAATAACAGCAGATACATACTTCTCAGGCATTTTAAATTCCATGCAAATTTCTTTGCATTTGGATATCCGATCATATTTCTTTCTATCATTATCATCCTACAATATAATAAGATTATATTTACGAAACAAATAAATTTCATTGAACTTCACAGATTAAGCCTATTTTACAATATGCTTTATATAATATTTCCATTTCTTGTTTTTCTCCCCTTTGTGACCATTTTAACAACAATTTATTTCTTGCTACTATTTCCTATTTCTTTCAATATTCATTAACTTTAAAGCTTATTCTATATGCATTTTGTTTTCTGTTTTCTTTTTGCTATTTTTGCTTTTTGCTATTTTTTATATCTTGTCTTTTTGCTACTTATCCGATTTTTTGTTTTATATCACCTGAGAAAAATTAACGAACTTCGAAGGAGACAAGAAATATAATTGTCGATAAAATGATTGCAAAGGGAAAAATAGCAAGAGCATAAAAAGCAAGAAACAGGAAAGCACATAGTCGAATAGGCTTAAAAAATAGCAAAAAACAGGAAACAAAAAATACATTATAAAATAGACTTTAGAAATAAAGACAACTTTAGAATAAAGAAATTTTATGTCAAGAAAGCAAGCTTTACTTTTTCAACCATAGTATACAGCAAAATTGCCACTGATAATCCCAAAGTTGTTAAAGATATGCCGAGTAAAATCGGTAACACCGATTGCCTGTTCACAGTTGATAACAATTTCATTTTTCTATAAATTTAAATTAAGACAATATATTATATAATTTTGCAACTACAAAAAACATTGAAAACATTTTTTAATTATCAACCCTCACTGTATAAGATCGAGACATCACTGTAACTAGTGACCGAACGATTCTAAACTAATGATCCTATAAATAGAATCAGTAAAGCCGGGCCACAGTATAAGGCCTTGCGCACAATAAAAGGAATTAGGGCTACATTCCAAAACTTCTTCTTCGAGGAAGATTTTACACTATGCTATAGTATACGTTACGTATACTATATATTTCGAGTAAAATTTTTCTCAGAGAGGAAGTTTTGGAACGTAGCCTAGGAATAAAGAATAAATGATTGTAACCTCAGAAATCAGATACATTGGAATATAGATACATGGTTTTTGATAGATTGAAATCGTTTATTCTTTATTCCTTTTGTACGCAGGACCTAAGGATGCCTTTTCATGCTGATGCTTAACGCTCATTTTTAAAGTCAAAATAAATCAAGGTGATCACGTGATTGTATCCATATTCATAGGCCAGTATTCATAGTCGATTCTTATTTCAAGCCGTCTTAAAGGCTTGACTATAATGAATACGAGTATAAGGCCTGTTATATGGTCTCTTTTCTGTTCCTGCACTAGAAAAAGACTGCATTAACATTCTCTTTCTCACATTTAACAAATATCAAACATATACCTACCTCACTTCAAATTCCAAGGCCTTCCTAACAAACGTCGATAAGTCGACTGTAAGTTGACTTTGCTAAGTCAGGCTTTTAGAATCGACTGTAAGTCGATTTTGTACAGACGTCCTTCCAATATCGACTTTAGGACGTCTAGTGCGATTTACGCTCATAAAGCTTAAAGACCCCCTAAGGGCCCAGGAGTGTGATTCTTGAAAAGACTTTATTCTTGAAAAGTATCGCATACGAAAAATTAGAGAAATACTATAGTATATGTAACACATATTATATTTCCCTAATTTTTCGTATGCAATACTTTTTGAGAATAAGAGCCCTGTTATGGGATTCTCTAAACGTTTTATCGACAATTGAGAGAATAGACGAAATAAAAACCTAATTACAAAATCTTGATTTTGATAAAAATTAAAATAACTTGCTACTTTTTTGTTATACAACAAATGGGAATATTAAGTATTAATTGTTTATGTAATGTCTTTAAAAAGTTACATGTATAATATTTCTTTAGTATAATTAATATTAAAAAATTTTTAATTTGCAATTTAAAAAATGCATTTAGTCCCTTTTTCCGAATATTGATCATAATATTGTAAGAATCGATAGAAAGAAAAGATTATGAACTACAAATGTTTTTTATCTTCACACTCTTGTAGAAGAAATATAAAATGAATATGGAATACACTTTACTTTTACACTTGTACCAAATAAGTTGAAATAATGTATTCAATCATTATCTGATGAACTTTCATAAGATTTTTCAACATGTTGCATAACAAACACATTATTGTCATACCATTTTTGTTCAGTCTCTGGTAAAAATCTCATTAACGATTTTAAATTATTGAATTTTTTTATCGTCATACCTAGAAAAACAGGCGCTTTTAATTTTTTAAGTATACAAGAAAGATCTTTATCAAAGACTTTAAATAGAGAATACGTATCTTTATTTATTTTATCATATGAGTTGAAACACTCAATCGTTTCGTCGGGCAGCTATAACAGACAAGCATATTTTTGTACAGTAAATTTCATTTTTTTTGCATATGGCATACAATGAGTATAAATTGCTAAAGTCGAATTTTAGTCTTTCACTAAACTTAAATCAACAACATGAAAAGGCATTGGATTTATGATAAATACGTAACATCGAAAGATAATCATACAGTTTCTTTGCGTTTCTTAAGTTTCTTCCATAAAGGCCGAAGTTGTGATTACATTGGTTGAAAAAATGGCTGCGCACAGGGAAAATGTGTTCAATGGAAATATTATTATAACTATATATTATAACTATATATTATAACTATATTATAACTTTTTCGTCGCGAAAAGTGTCAATGGTATTATCATTCAGATCAATAGTAAAATCATTTGAACTAATGATAAAATTATACTCAATGGCATTATCATTATCCAATGATTTTACTTGAAGCATTCAATAAGAAAATCATTCGGTCAGTGGTAAAAATATTTTATCATTGGATGTAGTCCAATAAGAATATCATTCAATCAAAATATCGATTATGTAAAGTTTTCATTAGAAATGAATACACAAAAAGTGAATATTCATGTGAATATAATGAATAAGCGATTAAGTAACTTTTGGCTATGATAAAATGTGAAATAATTCGAATCACGAGAAATTTTTCGGCAAGTAACGAAATGCCTAAAATGTAAAATTCTAGTTATTTTTTAGTAAATTGATATAAATTAGTTTGTTTTTCGTTCTTTTGGTCTGTTTCCTGCATTAGACTGTATTAGAACTCTCTCACTTTCGATAAATATTAAATATTAGGTGTAGTAAAAAGAAATCCATTATTTTTACATGAAATTGAATGGAAAACTAATGGATTTCTTTTCACTACACCTAATATATCTGAATATCTATTTGAAATAGATATTGAGTGGTTTCTCGCCGTAAATGGTACGAACAAAGAAGAGCATTCAGTTGACAGGCGAAAACTTCGCATATTAAGAAAATTTGCGTGATGTTAAATTAAATATATGAATAAAAGATAAAAATATGAAGTGCATAAAAATCACATGAAAATTTAAAAATGAGAATTATGATAAAAAATAAAGATTTATGAAACAGATTAAAAAAATAACCTTTTTTCATTCAGATAAAGATTTCTCCAGTCCCAATCCGGAACAATTTAGGGTTTGTGCCATATTCTCTCGTACATTTTTTTACGAGTTTTAAATACATATTACCTTGATCAAAAAGTTCCCGGAATTCATTCAGAAAATTCAAAATACAAGTTTTATTCATTAAAAGTATTATATTATATTGTCCCCTTCAAAGTACTCCCCATTGACTGCAACGCACTTATGTCAGCGCTTGATCCAGCTCTCGAAACATTTCTGGAACTCTATTGTCGGTATAGCTATCAGAGCCGTCTTCGATTTTTCCATTATCTTCTTTCGGCTATTAAAACGCGTTTCCCATAATGATTTTTTCATGCCACTCATAAACGGCTGTTTTCTTTAGAGTATCACTGCCGAAACAGTTTCCCAACATTTCCAAGGTTTTTCACACCATTGAATTCATTTTTAACGCAAAATAATTATTGAAGCCTTTCAAGCAGCTGTTCACAAGCAAACAAACGCCGTTCAACATCTCTCGGCTTCAATTCGTACGGCACCCAATTTCCTTGCTTCTGAATCATTCCCATGGCTTTGAGGCGTTTTGAAATGGCTTGTTGAGTCACTCCCAATGATCGTGCCAATTCTTCTTGATTTTGACACGAGTCTTTCTCAAGTAATGCCTCCAATTCTGCATCTTCGAAAACCTTCTCTCTTCCACCGCTATGCCGGTCTTCGACGTCAAAATCACCGTTTTTGAAGTGTCCCTACTGGTTATATTGTGATCTGACTATGAATACAACTTACGTGGTAGCAATATAAAAAGTGTACATGATAATATTGTACGACCAGAGAAAAACCTGAGGGAGAATATGCTCAAAACCTGTAACTTGAAATGTTGCCGCGCACTATTGCCCCCTGACAAAGTGGATGTAAACCACATAGCTTTGAGGGTAATACGTTCACTTTTCTGAGGGTAATACGTCCACTTTTCAACTCCAGATGATAAATCGATATTTGGTTCATATAATTGTGCTACATTCACAAATTGTACAGAAATATTCATCTCTGCAATCTTACATGCGCGTAATTTTTATTTCGCTTAAAAGTATTAAGTTATATTTTTACAAATGTGTTAATATTTATATTTTAAATAAGCTATATACATATGAATTAAGTTATATTTCAAACATTTTATTTTTATTAAACACGTTTTTATAATTTATTTACTTTATTTGTTATTATTTTCTTATTACAATACTAAAATTTGAAAAGTACATAATGACAAAATTAATCTAAACTCTTTTTGTTTTTTAAGTAATTAAAATGCAATTATAAGTTTCATTGTGACGCAAAAATTAGGTGTTTAATAAAATAAGGAAATAATATATTTATTAACAATAATATAAATTAAAAGAAGAGCTGATGAGCAAAGCTGATTAATTATAAGTATGCTTGTAATTATAAATTTTTATACACAAAAATTTTAAACAATGTTTAGAGTTTCAATCCGAAATTTTTTTTTATTTAGAAGAATAGAACAATATAATCAATTTTTGCGTCTAAAGCTGAAACGTTGCTCTACCGAGTAATATAAATGTCAATTAAAAAAAAAATAGAAAATATATATATATATATATACATATGTATATGCATTTCAGCTAAAAATGTAATATTACTTTCCTTCTATAATTATTACAATGAAATTTTACATAATACATCTTGAATACTTAAACTTATATAAAAAAGTTAAGATTTTTGCAATTATCTTATTGTGTGTGTGTGTGTGCGTGCGTGCGTGCGTGCGTGCGTGCGTGC
>NW_012130066.1:13331780-13334058 GCF_000143395.1 Atta cephalotes | reverse complement strand
CCATAAATTTCCATTAGAACACGAATAAAAATATACTGTTTCTTAATAAAATTATTTTTTGTACATGTTCTAAACTATCGATACATTTTTTGCATTTTATACATTATGAGCTAAACGTAGGCTATAATTATATATATATTTTATTATATATATTATAATTATATATATATTATAATTATATATATTATAATTATATATATTTACGCAATTTTTCTTTTGCTGTAGCTGTACTAAAGTCTAGATAGAATAGTAATATTTGATATTGGTGTGCGTACGTGTACAAGGTGTCTCAGCATATTAAGTTGTTCGGAAAGTTCGTTTCTAATTTGATTAACCTAAAACTATATATACATTTTCATTAAAAATAAACGAAATTTAAATTTAGAAAAAGGGTTTTGAAGCTCGAAATTTCTACTTTCAAAACTTAAACTTGAGTTGATTTTTCTTGAGTTTATATGAGTTTTGTAATTTTGATCATTCAAAACTACGAGTTGAAAAAATGAAAATATTTAGAGAAAAGTTTTAGCATTGGAAATCTGTATCTTTAATTGCGGTACGATGATTTCTAACGCAGTTATGAGTCGGAATATCCCTTTTTACTTAACCCACGAATAATTCAGAACAAAAAATCATAGACAATTTTTAAAAAGGAATTTTAAGGAAAACTTTGAGTTTTCACGACAGATAGTCGAAAACTTCGCAATAAATATATTCTTTTTGAATTAACAAAATTTGAAATTAATTTTCTGAACAACTTAATATTATTTAACAGACAATTAATTGCGAAAGCATATTATATAAGTGCAATGGAAAAAAGAAAAAAATGTTATATGAGGTTTCGTTAGAAATACTTTAAAAGCAGAACTCGGTAAAATAACTGGTACGACTTATTTGAAATAAAAAATACAAAATAAGTTCCAAAAACGTATTTAAAATCTTAAATAAGAAATAGATCACAAGAAATTATTTAAAATAAGAAATAGAGAGATCTAAAAATGCATTTATTTATTTAAAATATAAAATAACTTCTATTTAAAATATAAAAATAACTCTTTTATATTAAATTAAAGGTTTTCGAAAACTATTTCTTAAAATTTAAATAAAAAATAGATTTCAGAAACTTACTTAAAATATAGAGTAAGAAATATGTTTTAAATAAACGTTTCAAATAATAATATTTAAATAAAAAATATTTTAATGATTTATTTATTGTATATTTGAATATACGAATATACATTTCTAAATATAACGTTTCAGTTTTTTTCTTATAGCTACAACTTATAATTGATATTTAATAGTATTAACTTCGCGAACCAGATGAAAAATCAATATGGACTTATTTTATATAATAAATATTAAGTAAGTGTTATGTTTTTTTATTCAAAATGTATATTTTAAATGAATTTATTAGAAATAAGACCGAGCCCTGTTTAAAAGTTATAAACATTTGTAATGGAACATGAAGTAGAAAATAATAGATTTTACGTTGCGCAAAATATGAAAACGTACATTTCATGTATGGAATGATGTGCTTATCTCGTGTGAATATTAATTATCTTACTTACTATCTTTAAATGATTCAGTATCATTTCGATCTGTGTGTGAATATATATGATATTCATTTAGTTCTAAGATAACAACTGCATTCAGAATGATTATATTATAGCTGTTTCTATCGTCGTAAAATAATGCCGTAAAATACTGTCATAACTAGAATATTTTTCGATCATGACACCATATAAGGAATATTCTAAGTATTTTTATAGGAAAAGTATAAAATATAATTACAATTTTTTTTCAAATTTGATCAAATTGCACGAAAAAGGATTCATTCCAAAAGCATTTGGAAAACTAAACCAAACTTGTGTATCCATATATGAAAAGAATCTTCTAGACAGTCGTTCTGGTTTTAGGAAAAAAAATGCAAGTTTTCTTAAAAGTTAACATTTTTCATTGGTGTCAAAGAATTATTTTTAATTGGTGTGTTATGTCGTATTCCACCACGAAATATTGTTTTAACATTAATTTAATTAAATCGACTCTTTTTCTCTCTCTCTCTCTCTCTTTCTCGCTGTCTTTCAATTATTTTAATGCAAAGTTATCCATTTTAACATTTAATACTTCGCTACTATTGCTACCCGAAATTGTGACATTAGAAGCGAGAAAATAAAGAATGAATATCAGTTATACTTAAATACTATTCAATAACAGATCCTTCTTTATACCTGTAACACACACACACACACACCCACACACACACACACACACACACACACAC
>NW_012130066.1:13284139-13331088 GCF_000143395.1 Atta cephalotes | reverse complement strand
ACACACACACACACACACACACACACGACACACACACACACACACACACACACACACACACACACACACACACACACACACACACACACACACACACACACACACACACACAATAAGATAATTGCAAAAATCTTAACTTTTTTATATAAACATTATTTATATAATATTGAATATTTATTTAAATATTCAAGATGTATTATATAAAGTTTCATTGTTGCAATAGTTCTAGAAAGAAAGTAATATTACATTTTTAGCTGAAATGCATATACATATGTATATATATATATATTCTATTTTTTTTTAATTGACATTTATATCACTCGATAGAGCAACGTTTCAGCTTTAGATGCAAAAATTGATTATATTGTTCTATAAATAAAAAAATATTTCGGATTGAAACTCTAAACATTGTTTAAATTTTTTATGTATAAAAATTTATAATTACAAGCATACTTATAATTAACCAGCTTTGCTCATCAGCTCTTCTTTTAATTTATATTATTGTTAACAAATATATAATTTTCTTATTTTTAATAACTTTCTTATTAAACACCTAATTTTTGCGTCACAATGAAACTTATAATTGCATTTTAATTACTTAAAAAACAAAAAGAGTTTAGATTAATTTTGTCATTATATGCTTTTCAAATTTTAGTATTGTAATAAGAAAACAATAACAAATGAAGTAAATAAAAATGTGTTTAATAAAAATAAAATGCTTGAAATACAACTTAATTCATATGTATGTAGCTTATTTAAAATATAAATATAATTGTAATTAATTAACACAATTGTAAAAATATATTATAAAATATAACCTTAATAAACATTATGCGCATGTAAGATTGCAGAGATAAATATTTCTAATGCACAATTTGTGAATGTAGCACGATTATATGAATCAAGTATCGATTTATCATCTGAAGTTGAAAAATGAACGTATCACCCTCAGAAAAGTGGACATATTACCTTCAGAACTATGTAGTTTACATCCACTTTGTCAGGGGGCAGTAGTATGCGGCAGTATTTTGCAGTTATAGGTTTTGGTAAGACATTATAAACAGTATGAGTATTCGCATATCTGCTATTTTTACTCCTTTCCCTACTCCTTGTTCTGTTCTCTCCACTCCGCCACTGAACTGAGAAGGTTATGGTTGTTATAGACTACGGCTGTTATGAGTTATAGCTTCTAAGCTGTTGGAACCTTGTAGCTTCATTTTTATATATTTCCGTCCTTCGAAATTTTATCATAAGACTAAGAGACGAAAAGAAGGCTATAAAAAAACTGAAATATTATAAGTAAAAAATGTATAAAATGCCTTGTTGCAGTATGGTAAACTGTATTAATAGATGAGAAAAAGGTATTCGATTATTTAAATTTCCTGGATAATATTCGTCGCAATTTGTTGTATTGTTGTAAAATAAATACATGACTTGTGAATAAACATCACTACATTTCTCCAGATGAGAAATTTCAATCCTTTTCTTCAAATTGACATACATATTTAGTACTTTATTTAGAAATAATCTGAACACCAGACATTCTTCAGGTCCTCCACTAATATTACATAGATATTTAGATAGATATTTAATTGATTTTGAAAGCAAAAATGGAATGAAAGGAGCTACAAAATTTCAAGCAGCAAGGAATGGGAAATAAAAATGGTGGACGCAAACATAGTAAGAAACAAGATGTGCTTATGCGCAAGCATTTCTATTGACCGATAAGAAAGCGTGACAAGTTTCGGTCATCTTATAAAATATTAGCTAGTATTTGAAGCAAGTTGAGCAAGTTCTTAAAGAATGTATACATAAATATTTATTATAAATATATTTTGATAATACAAACATATAAACGTAAACGGATAAAAGTAACAGGCAATAAATATATATGTAAAAAAATATAAATATATATTAAAATTATTTGGTAGTAACTCTACTCGTACATATAGATATTTTTTTGTTATACTTTCTTTTATGATTTTCAGCCGAAATTTGTTTGTTAATTATTCACATTCTGATGTAAGTTCGCGTATGAATTAAACATAATGATACTTCTCGTGGTATTGTCATATTTGTTATTTTTTCTTCTACTTTATCTGCAATTATTTAAAAAATTCCCTGGACCCTCCTAAATGAAGTTCCCATGATAATTTTAAAATTCTTTGTTCATTATTTTTGCTACTTCTAATAATTTAGAAGAACGACTTAATCTTCTTTTTGAAATGTAGTTAATCCAGTCGTTTAGTGGATTACTATCATTTCAGTCGAAGTGCCTAAATAATTGTACTTGTTTGAAAATCTGGATATCACGTAACCGGCAATATATTTAAGTCCCTCTTCTTAAATAATGTCAATAGCATTTCCTAATTCTTCAACTTGATTTAGTAATGCCAATTCTTGTAATAGGGGAATAAGTAAATGAATTAATATCTGTAAATAAAATGTTGCATGCATAAATATAAAATCGTAAGAACTTTTCTCGACAGTAATTTATTCATTTATTTTTACAGTTAATCTAAAATATAAAGTGCAAATACAAAATAGATTGCATTACACTACTTAATATGTTATTATAAATAATTAATAACGATAATGATTAATAATTACAGTTGTTACAAAGTTTAATTATGAATATAAACGTTCTCATACATATCTACAATATAATTACATTACCGCTAAAATTAAATATATAATTTATTTTCAATAAAATAATAGTATATTAGAGATTAATTTATTTTCAATAAAAGAATAGCACATTTGAGACTTAAAATTACGAATTAATTACAATTATATATTTACTAAATTAATGTACAATCATATTATTAAAATGTATCAAATTAATTAATTATTTAAATTTTCTTTATTTTTCAAAAGTAACTCTGGATTTTTCTGTGTCAGCTGCTTATATTTACTAAATTAATGTACAATCATATTATTAAAATGTATCAAATTAATTAATTATTTAAATTTTCTTTATTTTTCAAAAGTAACTCTAGATTTTTCCTGTGTCAGCTGCTTTAGCAATGTCATAAGAAACTTGCAATGAACCTTTACGACAGAAAAACATATTAAAAAATTAATTATTGTATTACAATTAGGTATCTTCACAATATTAAAAAATTAATGTTTAAAATAATAATAATATTTGTTCAGAAATTTAAAGTACTTATGTATAATATAATACATTTACATGGAAAGTATAAATTTGAATTTCGATATTATTGATTATATAATATATAATTTATTGATTATTACAAAATATGTAATTTTTGGAATGTTTTGAAACTTTAATCAAAATAACATAGCTAAATAACATAAAATTAAAAAAAAGAAAAAAATATTAGATGTGGGAAAAAATTCGTAGCATTTTTCCCGTTACATCTAATGGGAAAAACGCCACGAACTTTTTCCACATCTAATATATATATAAAACATAAGAAAAAAAACATATCAAAATTATCGTTTCTAGAACACGATATGACAGAACTCACTGAGCTCAATGTGCAGCAATTTGTATATAATGTATCACAGCATCTGTTCCTGTAAGCATATTTAATATTATTATATAAAACACACAGTACTCTTTAAAAGTGAATCAATGCTATGACTAGTGCCACATATATTGTAAGAAAATCTCGGCGATCACCACTGCTTAGGTGGAACGACACTACCGCGCGGACTCAAATAAGTCAATTAGCGATTGACAGATCACGCATGATCTGCGTATGCACAAATACTCCAGAACGCGAGCAGTGCGAGCCGGAGCGAGCGTTGTAAGCGAATTGTGAAACAAATAAGTCGTGCTTTTTTCGCGCTCCATTAAATCTTGTATTACAGTATTACGTACAGTGGAGAATAAATGTGTTAGATGACTTGAACTCAAACAGTTATTCTGAAGCGATCCTCTCTCCTTCACTGACACGAATCTGTCGCGTCTGGTCGGCCGCGCTCACCAGCGTGCTTCATTGGCGACGTCTTTTGTGCTAGGCACAAAAGATCGAAGTGAAACTTTACAGCCATTAAAATTTCAGAAGTGGGATTCACTTTGTGTTACAATTCAGATAACTATCAGTGTCAAATCCGCGTTGTAATCATGTCCTATTTTGTTCGATTTTCCGCGTGTGAGTTAAGGTGCATGTTCATTCCCACGAGCATGCTCCTTTCGCGTGATTTCGCGCCGCAAGCCATGAGGTCGCACGTGCGTTGTTGTTGGTCCCTACGATCGAACGGTTCTTCCAGCACTTTGCTTTTAAAAAATCGCTCTGTTCCGTAGGCATGCATCGCGTGTTACAGTGTCTTGAGTGTCTTTCTTCGTCACTTTTTCTCATCAGCCCGTGGCATTTATCATGAATATAGATCGCGACGCCTTGATGAGATGTCCACCGAAGAACTCCGACAAGAAGCCGCACAACTTTAGCTGAAGGTGACGGCTCAGGATAGGACATCCTTAATCGATGCTATTATAAGTCATTTCGAGCGGTTCCGCTCTGCCTTGCAGGAACCGATGAATAGACTCAGTAATCATTGAAGAGGTGACTCAGCTTCGAGGAACCGGGCAATAGGGCCATGATTTCCCCAGCTTTGCAGGTAGCAGGCGCTATAAATTTTGCTCCGCCGCGGGAGGCCTTTAGGTCTCCGCCAAGGTCTTGCCTCAAATGGACTTACGGCTCAAATGGAGCAGCAACTTCTTCAGCAAATTCTCCATTCCGCAAGGTTCACGGACTCGCCAATGATCGCGAACCCAGCTCCGGGAATGGCAGAAATTCAGCCAGTGAATGAATATGCCTTGACAAAGTATGCATCTGTCGGATCAGCGTCTCCGGCGCTGAATCTCTTGGCGCCGCACATTCCTAAGTTCGGTGAATGCGCAATTGTGAATCCAACGTGTGGACAAAACAGCACGTATCCACGGCGCGTCAGACGACGTGGTATTGCTAGCCACGACCACTCGTCTAGTAAAAAGTGCCCGGAGGTGATACGATTTCGGATCTGACCCCATGATTGAATCATGGGCGGTCTTCCGCGAAGCGCTAATCAACCGCTTCGGAAGAATGTTATTTCACGTGGTGATGCAGAGGATAGAAACAAGGAAATGGAATCCGCAGAAGGAGTCTTTCCAAGAATACGCTATGGACAGACTGACGATCATGAGTGGTCTCCAATTATCGCCCAGAGATTCGATTCAATTATTAATTTCTGGAATCGGGAGTCATCCTTGCGGGCAACTGCAGCTACTTTTAACGTGGATTTCGTCGATCATTTCCTCGATGAAATGTACCGGATCACATCCATCGGAGAAAAAATTAGTTCTAGTTAAGTCGAAGTCTTCAGAAACCTGCTCAGCGTGCGGGAAAACAGATCATTCTGCCAAGACTTGTAAGATAAAGAGATGCTGCATCTACTGCAAGGCATCAAGCCATCTATGAGCGGAGTGAAATTGAAGAGAAAGGAATAGCCGCCCATGATCAATACAGTGGCAGCAGTCCAGCCTACAGACGATTCCACGATAGCGTTGATACAGCTGCTAACCAGTACGAACGTTTTAATTAAGGGTTCATCAATTAAAATTTCGAAATTGAATAATCGTAAATTACAGCGCTTTGCTGAGCATCGGAAATCCTATCTCTTTTGTAAATTTTAATGTCTAAATTTTGTCGAAAATTTTGAGATCCTTCACTTGAATCTTTCAAACGATCTCAACGTGTTTATAAAGTTGAATAACACGGTCATTGAAATTCAAGGTTTTGTAAATTCGCGTTTATGTTTAGAACAACTGAATTCTTTGTTCCATGATATATCTACATGTGCCGGATAATCCGTTGACAATAGACATGATCTTGGGACGTGACTTTCTCGATAAACATAATTTGTCTGCTACTTATTAGGTGTACAACTTTGCTTCTGCCGTTTTTTTTCCGAAATTCGAGGCTTTATTGTAAAAAACTGATTATACATTTATGATTCAAAGTATTGTCCATCGCTGGCCACTACTTTCTCCCATCTTTCGGGTAGCACACGAATTCCGCGTCGAAAAAACTGGTCATCTTTTGAGGCTATCCACGAATCGATCCAATTTTTTACTTCTTCATAAGATCGGAAGTGCTGGTCAGCCAGGCCGTGTGCCATTGATCGAAACAAGTGATAGTCAGAGGGAGCAACGTCTGGAGAATACGGCGGGTGGGGTAGGATTCCCATTTCAACGTTTCCAAGTATGTCTTGATCACTTTCGCAACATAGAGTCGAGCATTGTCATGCTGCAAAATCACTTTATCGTGTCTCTCGTTGTATTGCGGCCGTTTGTCTTTCAATGCTCGGCTCAAACGCATCAATTGCGTTCGATACCGATCGCCTGTGATTGTTTCAGTCGGTTTTAACAGTTCATAATACACTACGCCGAGCTGGTCCCACCAAATATAGAGCATGACCTTAGACGTCAAAATCACCGTTCTTGAAGCGTTGAAATCACTCATGACACGTTCTTTCACTAATAGCGGCCTCACCATAAGTATTTGAGAGCATTCGATGAGCCTCAGCCGCAGATTTCTTCATATTGAAGCAAAAAATTAAAACCTCCCGCAAATGACGAGAATTTGGCTCGTAAACTGACATTTTCAATTGAGAATAACTTTATGATGCAGACATAAAACGACTAATGTTTCTATGGAGTTATGTTGACAGATGGCCAAGTTTATTGTATGACGTCTATGATCTATTTATTTCGACCACCACTTACCGCTAAAGCCATCTATAGAAAAACGGCGGAAGCAAAGTTGTACACCTAATACATTTCGGGAAAATCCGTGGACGAAAACGCCGGACGCGAAAAAATAGAATTGTTTCCAACAGAATTGCTACAAATTGTCTCGTGTTACGAATCGGTAACGTTTGAGGATATAATTAACGAAATTTCCATTGACTTTGATTTGTCAATTAAATCCAAATTAAAACATTTACTGCTAGAATTAGATCACGTCGGTTACACTGGTAAAAGATGATTATTGCGTGCGAGTTAATCTCAAAGATACCTCCACGTATGCGCATGCCTCGGAAATTTGCATGGGCGGAACGCAAGCAAATTACCGACAATCTGAGAAATTATCGACAATCTACAGTCACGCGATATTATAAAAACGAGCATCTCACCTTATTGCGCGCGATTCGTGCTAATTCGCAAAAAAAAAACGGAACCTACATCCATGCATCGATCTTCAGCCTTTAAACAATCGAGTCGCAAAATAAAAGTACCCATTTCCGCTTGAAGAGTATCGGTCGCGACTCGCAAATAAAGCAATCTTCACTCTTTTCGACATGAAAGATGGTTTTCAGCAAATTAAAATGCACCCAGATGACACAAAGTGTCATCTATTTTTCTTTTGCAACATTTGACGGATAATTCGAATATAACAGATTATCGTTCGAGTTCTGCGCTCGCCGAATTTCAGAAAACGTCTCGTACAAATCCTTCAACTGCTTATTAGAATAGATAAACTGTATATTGATTGATCGTGTATGTTATCTTAGTGGCGACTGATTCAGTCGATAAAAATTTAGAGATAATACGAACGTTATATATATAAACGTTCGTTATATTGAAAAAATACGCATTGAATTACTTGAAATGCCAATTCCTGAAAACCTGAAAAGACTGAATATCTGGCTACACTTTTTCGCGCTGGCTACACTAATTCAATAGCGATAAGTCAAAGACATACGGAGGCGGTGCGGAATTTTCCGCAATCCCATAGTTTAGTGGAAGTCGCTTTCTGGGATTAACAAATTATTTCAAAAGATATATATAAGATTTATCAAGCATTATTCATTTAAAGCGTTATATAATCTGTTCAAGAAAAACGTTGAATTCAATTTTGACTCTCTTTGTCTTGAATCCTTTCAAGAATTGAAAAATCTCTTGGCGTCATCTCCAGTTTTGAAAATTTATAATCCATCGGCGGAAACTCCACATGGATGCGAGTGCAGCGGGTCTCGGAGCGATCCTTATTGCAAAAGCAATCTGATAGCAAGTGAGCACCCGTTGCTTATTACAGTCGAACGACAAATAAGGCTGAGATGAACTATCACAGCACTTTGAGCTGGAAATGCAATGGTACGCGCTATAAAGAGATTTCACATTTATTTATACGGAATTGAATTCACCTTAGTGATAGATTGCAACGCATTGATCATGCGATGAATAAAGCTAACCTTAATCCCAGAATCGCGAGATGGACACTCAATTTATAAAACTATCGCTTTAAATTAACGTATAGGAAAGGCACGGATATGTTGCATGTCGATGCCCTTAGCCGAACAATAGCGTACATGAATGCAATGATACTCGAGAGGAAATTAGAATACTGGCACTTTCAGGATCTCGTTAAGGCCATAGCGAACGAATTGAAATTAGCTGATTAGCGAAAAATTCGAATTAATCGACGGATTCGTGTACCATAAAGCACCGGACCGTCCGCGTTTCGTAATCCCTGAATCGGTCAGCAATATTATTATATAATAGGACGCATCATATTATTATATAATATGACGAGATGGCACACTGCGAGGATGAGAAAACGTTGCAGAACACAAATGCTACGTATTGGTTCCTATCCATGAGGAAAAAAATAAGAGATCATATCGATCATTGTCTCACCTTGTTTAATGGTCAACATTTCGCAAAATCAAAAAGAAAATGAAATGCAATTCATCACAATCCCGAAAAATCCGTTCGAGATATTTTATATAGACCATTTTGGTCCATTACAACCGAAGATAACTTTAAATTCGTTTTTGTAGTCGTAGATGCACACGATTCACGTGGTTTCATCCAACGAAGTCAACATCATCGAAGGAAGTATTCAACTTCTTAAAATTATTATTTGATATTTTCGGGTTGCCTAAAGAAGTTATTTCAGACAGAGGAACTGCATTTACTTCTCGCAAATTCAATGCAATGGTAAATACAAATAATATTATCTATCGTAAAATAGTCGTTGCTGCGCCATGAACCAATGGTATCAGGTGTACAAATATGAAATGACGATTTGAGAAACAGATGGCGCACCAATGCAGTGTGAAGTACAAAGATTTAACATTATACGCCATTTTATTGTACCATCAACAAGTATCAAACGCGCAAAGTGATTTGATTGAAAAGTATTTGCATAGTATTGCGTTGTTGTGTTTAATATGACGAAATTTGTGACCAAATAAAGAGCATTCGCGAACAGCATTAATTTTTTATTTTCATTTGAAGAAAACTGCTGCGGAATCATACCGATTACTTGGAGAAGCTTATGATGAACATACTCCATCGCAAAAAACGTGTGAACGATGGTTTCAGCGTTTCAAAATTGGAGATTTCGATATTGCAGACAAGGAACACAGAAAACCGCCCAAAAAGAGGAATTGCAAGCATTGCTGGATGAAGATGATTCAAAAACACAAAAACAACTCGCAGAGCAATTGAACGTTAGTCAACAAACTGTTTCCAATCGCCTAGGAGAGATGGGAAAGATTCAGAAAGTCGGCCGGTTCAGAAAGTCGATGGGTGCCACATGAATTGAATGAGACAGATGGAGAGACGCAAAAACACATGTGAAATTTTGCTCGAACGATACAGAAGAAAATCATTCTTGCATCATATCGTTACTGGGAATGGAAAGTGGATTTTTTTTGAGAATCCCAAGCGCAAAAAATCATGGGTAGACCCAGGCGCACCATCCACATCGACCGCAAGACCGAATCGCTTTGGCAGGAAGACGATGCTCTGTGTTTGGTGGGATCAGAAGGATCTATTATGAGCTATTGAAGCCTGGCGAAATGGTTAATACCAAACGCTATCAACAACAATTGATCGATTTGAATCGTTCGCTGCTTAAAAAACGACCAGAATACCAAAAGAGGCAACACAAGGTCATTTTTCTCCATGACAATGCTCCATCATATATGGTAAAACCAGTTCGGGACACGTTGGAAGCACTCAGCTGGGAAGTTCTACCCCATGCGACTTAATCATCAGACTTGGCTCCTTCCGATTACCACTTGTTTGCATCGATGGGTCACGCACTTTCTGCAGCGCTTTGGTTTGTACGAAGATGTGAAAAAATGGCGCGATGAATGGTTCGCGGCAAAAGGGGAAGATTTTTACTGACGTGGTATCTAAAAATTGCCCAAAAGATGGGAAAAATGTATAACTAGCAATGGAGCATACTTTGAATAAATCTCTTTTTATCATTCTTCCGAATTTAACGTGTTTTTTTTTTAAGAAAAAAATCATCATTTCATACTTGTACACCTGATATTGTAGAGCGAGTCAATCAATTCCTCAAATCTACTTTACAAAAACTCGGGGACGAGCCACACGACTGGAAGCATTTTCTCAGCAAAACCGTGTATGTAATCAATAATACATTCCATCAAGAAACAAAGTCAAAACTTCTAATCGGCTATGACTTGAGGATTCCTTGCTCGCCGAGTTTGTCAAGGAATTCACACAAACAGATTCCGATATAGAAAACGAACGATAAATAGAGAAATGGCCGTTGAAGCAACTGAAAAGCTTCAAAATTACAATAAACAATATTATGATCGAAAACATCAATGACTGACTCTCTATAAACAAGGCGACTTAGTCCTCGTGAAGGATGATCGACCGAAACCTGGCACAAATTAAAATCTACGATCAAAATATAGAGGTTTCATCATGAAAGTTTTGAATCAGTATCTGATTCAGAATACCTGACCAGACTTTAATTTAACGACAAAATCGTATGACTCTGTCGTCCGATCAAGTTAAGCTATGGATCAGACCGGATTCGGACGATGCAAAACGCAAATTTTTAATACTAGTTATTCTAGAATTTTGTTAAACTTCTCATTAGGTTACAATAATATAAGAATATAAGCACTAGCAGTAAGAAACTAATTTTGTACAGCGATATAAACCATTCGATATTCATAATGTATATACAAATAAAAGAAACATTCGAGGTCGAATTATACTCAGGCTGGCCATAAAAGGGGGTTTTGGCGACCACCACTGCTTAGGTGGAATGACACTGTCGCGCTTAAATGAAATCAATTAGCGGTTGATAGATCACGCATGATCTGCGCGAATACTCCGGAGCACGCGAGCAGCGGGAGCCGAAGTGAGTCGTAAGCGAATCGTGAGACAAATAAGTGCTCTTTTCGCACTTCGTTAAATCCTGTATTACAATATTATGTACAGGGGAGAATGAACGTGTTAAATGACTTGAACTGAAACAGTTATTTTGAATCGATCCTTTCTCCTTCTCTGATACGAATCTGTCGCGTCTGATCGGCCGCGCTCGCCAGCGTGCTTCATTGGCGACGTCCCCGTGCTGGGCACAGAAGATCGAAGTGAAACTTTACAATATATAAATATCCAAATCATTCTTCACAATTGCCTGCACAAAAGCCTCTACAAATTCCATTGGAATTGCATCTGGTTTTAGTTCCCTACTTTTTACAAGATTATAAGCAGGCAATATCCTACATAACTACAAAGAATCCTTATATTGCGAAGAAGTCAAAGAGTTTGGGACAAACACGATATATAAATTATAAATAATGTATTTTTTCAATTGTGTATTTTATTTATCTATTATTTTCTGTAAAGAAAATTCTGTAATGAATTTTGCACAGGATTTTTATGAAAATATTCAGTTCAATAGTCCTATTCTATAACTTCTCAGTGTTGGTAACAAATAACGGTAACAAAATTTGCATTACGAATTACAGAATAGCTAGTCAATTTCGACAATCAATTTTATATGAGCGTGTGATTTTGACTTCTAAAATATTCAATGGCATATGCGAAGAAAGCATGAGAGAATTAATTTTAATTTTAATGACATGTTATAAGAGATATCAATTTGAAATAATTTTAAATTTAATTGTAAAGATATTAAAGATCGATGACCTAATGGAAGGTAAAAAAAAAATGTCTATGCTTATTATGTTTTGTTATTAAAAGACATTGTTTTTAATGGATGTTTTCACATTAAGATTCTATATACAGGCTTTCATGCTTCTTACAACAAATAATTTGTTCATAAGTATATTTTATTAATCTGTGATAGATATTAATACTGTAGATACTAATACATACCGATTTTTGAGTTTACGTTTTTTTTACACAACTTTCCATTTTTCTATTATTTCGACTTTTTTTGGAAATGAAAAATATATCGATATCTTTGATATTTCGCGAAATGTTTTTGCACACAAGCATTTTAACATAAATGCTCCAAAACACTACAAAGATTGTTCCGAAACTATATAATCTCTGTATCACAGTATTTTCAAATATCGCGTTGTTAATGCTGTTAATTGCCAAATGCCAATACTAATAATAATTTTAAAGATGGCGGAATCTTGTCACGCTCTCCTACGCAGAACATGATGAAAATGCATCTGAGAATGAGCTTGATCTTGTTTCTTACACTATGAACGCAAATACCTACTTTCAAATGCTCTAGTTTTGAGCCGACATGTTCTCTCTCAGGTTTCTCTTTGCTGCAGACCAGCGCGATGTTATAGCTCCTTTACACAGAATGCGGCAACGTTTGTCGCGCGACAAAAGTTGGCACGATAGCCAATCAACGTCTCGCTTCCTCAGAAGTAATAGATATATAATTTCCACCGTGCAACAAAAGTTGAACTCAATCCAACTTTTTGTTGTAAGTGGAAGTAGTATTATATCATTTCTAGAAGTTTTGTATAATAGGGTCGACTTAAGAATACAGAATTGTAGGCTAGTGCCGCCACGCAGCAAGCGTTGCCGCATTCTGTGTGCAGGAGCCATTATGCCTATTGCACACGTGATAAGCAATGGTGACAAGCGATATCCAATAAGAGCTTTGGTTTGCATATCACGGGAGAAAAAGCAGAGCTTTTATTAGATATCATTCATTGTTCATCCAGTGTGCAGTAGGTATTAATTGCATGCGACACGCGATATCTTAATAAGCATATAGCTTTAGAATGAGAACAGAGTAAACACACATTGTACACTCATTAGATATCACGTGTCGCGGGCGACACAAATATCGCGTTGATCTGCAGTCGGCAGAAAAATCATTTTACATTGGTCGTATCGTAGCATCATAAGCGTCATGTGTTAAAATTGAAGCATCAGATTGGCTGAAGCAACAAGATTGTGATTTGCAATGTCTATGACGATCAATGTAGAATGGCCTTAAGATCGCTATTTCATTTGTGCGTTTTTGTCGTACGACAAATTTTTCAAACCTGTTGATTGGCTGCAATATAGAGAGATCCAAAGATTTCTCTCAACAGTTGTTGTATGACAAAAATGCACAAATAAAATAGCACCATGAGGCTGAAGTCCCATAAGTTATATTTACCGCGTAAAAAATCAATAATCAATAAAACGAGAAATCACAACAGCGGATCGCATCTGATTGATTACGCGTTACAGCCTTAAGAGTAAAATCACACGATGCGGAATAGGGCTGTGATAGAGAATGAGAATGCATCAGTGGCCTAGTTTCCATCGAGAGTTTAACCGGATCAGAATGTAAGAACCAACTACAGTTGAGTATACTTCTGTTGCAGTCGAACGACAGGGGAGTGAAAATATGCAATGCGCGCTATGCAACCACGCGGCGTAAGGATCGAAAATCGATAGGCAGATGTCGAATGGGCGCGAATGCAGATGTGTAGGGCATACTATGTGACACATGCGCCATCTGAAAAGACTTGTTATTTACTGCTAAATTGTTTGAAATATTTTTTTACCTTAAGCCGCTCTGTTCTTGTCAGTGATTTTTCGATGAGAGCAGCGGTTCGCTGAAGCACTCAGTGTGGCAGATCAACGTGGCTAGTCAAAGACTCGTCGTCGGCAAACGGATTGGTCCAGGCACTACTTATGATTTGCTCATGTTCGCGGTTTCATACAGTGATAATGAACAAGTAGGCGGGATATTCATGAGAATTGGGAATAGAGCAAGGACTCTCTAAGAATAGAAACTCGAATATAAATATGTTTTAAACTTATATTGATATTTATTTATGCACCATAATATTTTTGCATCATTAAGGATTGATAGGAAGTGGAGACCTCTAGTCAAAGATGATTTTTTAATACCGAAATTACGACTAAAAATACTGGATGGATCACGTTTTAATTGCGATATTCGTAATCAAAAAAGACTTCTGAAGACTCATACTGAGCTATTTTTTTTGTGAAAAAGGCATAATAAACATTTTTTCTGATATTTCACTCGATGTGTATTGTAGTGCAATTAAGGTATACATAATTTTATTTAAAAAAATTTTCAAGAATCAATTTACAAAATCCGATTCTGTACGAACCTTTTTAGTATTATAAAAAAGAAATCTTAACAGGTTTATTTATAAAGAAATAATATTTCTTCGAGGTGAAAAATGAGCATACCCTAGATTACCAAAACTGCACGTTCTGCTACAGCTGATTGCTAATCATAGGGAAATTTTTCACATTGAGTTGAACAAAAAAAAGTAATGTGTTTCCTTGTCTTTTTTAATGGGATTGACAACGCTCACTTTCAACGTGCCGAGTGGCCGAGAATGAACTAGACAACATAAAACAATCTGTTAAAAAAACCCTTTTTCGATCTGTCGTGCTAGAAACGACTGAAGACCGAAAATGCTTTCTCAGCGATTTCTCGATGTATATCAGTATAAGGGCATTCGAGGTAACATATAAGTTTTAATAGATTTTAGTAATTATATACATTTCCCATTAATATACAATAATAGCAAAAATGATTTTAAAACGCAATTGTTTATGAGATATTAATTATTTACGATTTTTTATGGGTGTTATATACTGCGTTTATAAACATAATCTGTAAAAATTTTATGTGGTCGTGTGTATAAGGTGCGAGATCAGTATGCTGGAGATCCCACGTTTTAATTTTACATTTTTTTTCTCTTTTTCACATATTTTTTTCTGAAGTAAAATTATTAATAAACATATTAGGGCGAGCATATTTTTATATAATTATTGAATTTATTCGTGTACTTTTAAAAGTTTTAAATCAACAATCAAAACATAGTTAAACGTTAGAAAAAATATAGATAAAATTACTAAAACCATAACAGAAGTTGAACACAATATAAATAAATTTATTAAATCTTCGTTATGTGAGTAGTAAAAAGTTCAAATCCTCGGACCTACACTTTGTTGAAAAGCGAGAAAAATTTGGAATCATGAGTTACAAGTATTTATAATTTATCTATACTTCATTATATGAAGTTAGATAATGAAATCAATTATTTTATTTTATTTTTTCTTTTTCCCATTCTTGCATGTCATTCTTGTTTTACATCAATAAACAGAAGATGGAATAATAGAAATAGTGATAATCTCTTTCCGAATGCATCGTCAATTTCAATTCTATTTAAAAGTTGTTTTGTTTGTGAAAATAATTTCAGTATCTGGAGAGTGGCTTTTTCTCAACACATAAATAAAAACACGTGTAGCGAGATAAAAAGCTAATATTTTACAATGAAAGCACAGTATAAACTAAATTAAACATTGAATTAATTAATCAACATTTGGATATGTATAAAGAGAAGTTATTGTTAAATTAATAAATTATTAAAACAGATTTTAATTAAAAATATATTTTACATTAATGCCCTAAGATCTGGTTGCACTAACGTTTGATTTTAAGCGAAACTTAAAACTCTCGTTTTAAAACCCGGATCTGTTGCATTCCATGCGAGCGTCTTAAAGTCTTTAGACTACCAAGATCTTAGTAATATTTTTCGCAATAACCGATATGTATAGAGAGTTACGCATTAGGCAAGCATAAACAATATGTATAAACAATAAGATTGGAAACAAGACAGTTTATGTTAAAGAAGTTAGATCCGGGTTCGACTCCCGGCCGAGGCAATATTTTTTGCAATAAGTTTATTACAGTTTTTTAATGTTAATTTAGGAAATTTGGGGGGATTATTAATATTTCAGATTGATTGCGTTAAAAGTCCAATAATCATATCGACACGCAATTATCATTCTGAAATTAATTTATATATAATATATATATATATAATAGAATATATATAATAATTCAATATTCAGACTGCAGCGCATATTTAAAGTAATATTTATTTATTTTTATAAAAATAAAGAAATTTATCAAAATTAAGAAGAAAATCACAGGAGAAAGAGAGAATAATTCTATTATTATTTTAATATTAATATTTATTTTAAGACTTTATTCAACTAGTCCAGCTAGTACAGAGTATTATTTATAAAATATTTGATAAATATTCTGTGCTGTCTGGAACAGTAAAATTAATTAATTTTTACGTTTTCAATTTGTTATTTGTTACAAAATTAGTCATTGAAGAAAACATTTTTTATATTGTGATTTCATTTATAAATTTTTAAAAAAGTGCTAGCGTATAATGATCTCTCTTTAATTTTACTAATATAACTGTGTAAAATATAATAAATAATTATTACTACAAATACTGATTATGTAAATATGTAGATTTATAATCTGTTAAATGATTGTAATTGTAACAATTGATATTTAATTTATAATAATGTCTGGTAAAACTTTAATTCGATTAAAAAGTTAATAATTCAGTAGTCATGTTAATTATACAAATTCTTTTGTATAATTTTTATAAAAACGATGTTTTATTAATTTGTATATATATATATATATATATATATATATATATATATATATATATAATACTATTAAGTTTTTAGTAAAGACAAATAAAGAATATTTGAAATATCAATATTTTAATATATTTTAATATATTAATATATTTTAATATATTCGGAGAAGATCATGGCCATGAAAAAATAATTTATTTGTTGTAGAAGGAAATTGAAACGTGCATTTATTCTTTTAAAACAAACATTTAATATTTTATAATTATAATTTCCTTTAAAGTTCGATTATACGCTATCGTACTTAATTGCTTGAAAATATTAATATTAGATCATATTGCTACTATTAATTTATTACAAGAAACATTAATTTGTTCATATAATATTTTTTTTGTACATACAATATATTTATAATGTATGCGTAGTTATAAAATAACATTTACATACATGCGCAATGTATATGCATATACAAAAATTCACAATTCGTGGCGTCTGTTAGCCTTGTTCCTAATTGTTTTCTACTATAAAAAGCCAGAAAGGATTTCATATCAAATCTTGAGTAGATATATACACGGTATGACACAGTGTATCATTACATTCTTGTTATTCGACAATAACATTATGTATATTACTGTCTTGCACTGTGTCACTTGTAGAAAGACACACGATGCTTTATTGCAATATAAGATATAAAAATTAGGGCTAGAATTATTATGTTGAAAAGAAAACGAGCATTCCATCTGATGAATTTATTTTCATTGTAAAATTCATATTATCTCTCTCTCTCTCTCTCTCTCCTACTTATTTTACTAAAACACTAAGATCCGATTGCATCAACGTTACTTTAATTTTAAGCGAAATTTAAAGCTCGTTTTAAAGCAAAAGAGAAATAAAGACAGAGAGAGTTTTAAGCCTTACTTAAAGTCAAAGTAACATTGGTACAACTGAGTCTAAGAGTTTTAAATTTGGAATTACTCTGATACGAAGCATTTTTACTGTTTGGTCTATTTGAATATAATCTTTTCATAAAATCTATTATTGAATTGAATTTTCTTATAATTAATTTATTTTGTATATATACATAGATATATATACATACTTCAGGACATTCAATTTTGGCTAAAGTACATCGATCATTTGACTTTATATAACGTAATTATAAAAATTTTAACTCATGATTCCATTTTTTTTGCATTTGAACAAAGGAGTAGTTTTAGTTCGAATTTTTTTACTATTCACTGACACAATGAAGATTTAATTTATTTATAATATTTATTTATATTATATCCAATCTCTGATATGATTACACTAATTTTATTTATATTCATTCTAACGTTTGACTATATTTTGTTTTTGTTTGACTATATAAAGATTATGCGTTTCGCTGGATACGGATTTCTTCCGTATCTAGATCCATTCTTGGAATGCCAACGTTTCTTGCAGTTCATCAAGGCGAGCAGCCTGATACTGAGTTGTTTCTCCGGGTCGTTCCCCCTTTTTATATATTATACATTACTTGTTGGAGTAGTGGAAGGAAAGAAGAGAATTGTGGATGAGAGTGGGGGAGGGATAGGGAAAATCGGTCAGTCCTCATTTATTTGACTGTATTTTGGTTGTTGCTTTAAAACTTTTAAAGTGCACGTACAAATTCATTAATTATATAAAAATATGTTCGTCCTAATATGTTTATTAATAATTTTATTTTAGAAAAAATATATGAAAAAAAAGGAAAAAAGAACATAGCATTTGAATGTGGGGATCTCCAACTTACTGATCTCACACCTTACGCGCACGAAGAGGTCTTACATATTGCATTTATGAACGTGGTATATAACGCGCATGGAAAATTGTAAATAATTAATATTTGTGTATGTAAATAATTAATATTTTGTAATCGCGTTTTGAAATCAATTTTGCTATTATACATTAATGGGAAAGGTATATGATTACTAAAATTTATTAAAATTTGCATGTTATCTCGAATGCTTATACTGATATATACCGAGCGACCGAGAGTTCACTGAGAAACCATTTTCAGTCTTCGACTTGTACAGTGATCAGAACGAAAACGTCGTGCTCTCGTTCTCTTTCGCTGTCTCGTTTGCTCTCGACAGGAATCATATTCGTGTTCGTATATATGAATACATAACATATAAGAAGATAGAAATTATATTATCTGAAGTTGGCCCTGAATCCAGAGCTTTAAGATCCTACCACGTGAGGTCTCCAAAGTCAAATCAGACTTGGCCTGTCACTCCTGTGACCCTTGTGTGTCGACCCTTAATAAAAATAACGATAATGTTGACATATACAAGTTTCATTTTAAGCGATATAATCACGAATCGATAATTTTATTAAAAAATTTTTCGAACGAAAGTTGCATGGCTTGAAGAGGGACACATGATGGAAATGTAGACTTAATCTTGAGTAACCTTGTCAAAATCAGGTCAAGGTCATTAATGTTTTTTTAAATGAAAACCTCTACTTTTTATTACATATTCTTGTAGCTTATTGAGAGATAAAACTCATTTTTCAAAACACTATAATAAAGTTATTTTTCGTTAAGTATTTGTAAATTATAAGACAAGACCGATCACTGATCCGGCCAATTAAGGCAAGATCAATTCGAATATCTTTAACCATTGATAAGATATTCAAATAGAGCTCTATTTTTATTTTTATTTTCTTGCAGACATAGCTTCAACCGTTTCTCAAAATTTTCTACTGTTGAAATTAAAATATTTTGAGGAATGCTACGACAAATATTAATTATTCGATTTTTCATGTCTCCTGCAGACGTTGACAGAGTTTTGTAAACAATATTTTGTATGTAGCTCCATAAAAAAAATCAGACGAAGTTAAATCAGAAGAACCGTGGAGGCCATCGAATATATCCATATTTCCCTATCTATCTTTCATGAAAGATGTTATTGAAATATTCTGTCACAATATGATGAGAATGGAGTGGCGCACTATCTTGTGGCCTACACTACATTTTTTGTCGTGTAGGCAAGATCAATCTCTTCTAAAAGCTCAGGCAATTTATTCTGTAAGAAAGAAAGGTAAGTTAAGCGGTTATTCGAAAAAGTATAGATCAAATATCCATTTATAATTTCGCACCAAGTGTTTAAATTCTAATGATGTTGATTATCAACATGTTGAGTCCAATTAGGATTGTATGTGGACCAATAATAACAATTATACTTGTTGTCCATTATTATGAAATGAGACTTCGTCACTGAAGAGAACATAAGAGAACATACTGGAAAAAAATTGTATCTTCTCTTATCATTTGTGCATAATGCTCAACGACAAAATTGTCTTCATAGCCTCATATCATTTTTACTACTTACCTCTTGGCTTAAAGTAATGTGATAGGGATGGAATTTATGTCTTTGTAAAATCCTTCACACATAAGGAATTCCTAAATACTACGCTGCAATTCTCTAGTCAAAATGAGAATTCAAGTTTATCATTGCTAACACTGCTAATACACGCGGATCATTAACGTCATCTTCAGCATTTATTTGCTTGCGATTTCTCTTACGGATTCTTCTACGCTTTCGTAATAAAATTCTTCTTATCTGCATTACGTTTGGATATCGTCCAAACGAATATTTATTACAATAACAATTTTTTTGTTCTACAATAATTTCGTTCAGCTTCACCAAGCACAAGAATATCAACGATTTCATTTGAATTGTAAGCGGCCATTTTGAAAAAAGCTTAATCGGCCGGATCAGTGATCTTGCCTTATAACTTAATAAGTACTGAATGAAAAGTAACTTTATTACAGTGTTTTGAAAAGCTCTCGAGATAAGCTATATATATAAGAATATGTAATAAAAAGTAGGGATTTCCATTTAAAAAAACATTAATGACCTTGATTTGATTTTGATAAGGTCACTCAAGGTCAAGTCCACATTTCCATCATGTGTCCTTCTTCAAATGATTTCCATCATGTCTCTATTTTCGTTCAAAAAATTTTTCAATAAAATCGATTCGCGAGATAATCGACCACTTAAAATGAAACATCCTTCCTGTATCAAAATTTTATTTTGAACAACCAGTAGTGTTTCCATGTATCACAATACATGAAATTAACATTAATTCCAATAATTTTAATCAAATCGAGTACGATATCATGAAGCTTAATGAAAAATGGTTTATAAATCTATCAACTTTCCGTCAGAAGTCCAAGGGATTATTACAATTACAAAGGAAAGAGTTTTCTCCCTCCTTGCAATGTTGAATCGATCACCATCGAATTAACATATTAAACATATAGAGAATAATCTATTAAAATTAAAAGGTAACAACAAAAGTTCGTTTAGAAATAAGTTTCCCCCTTACTGTCAAACATTAAAAATGTAATTTATATGAGAATTAAAGAGAATGACTTCATTTTATCTTCACTTTCTATTACAACATAATTTTTAAAAGACAACCCACAAATAATAACACGTGCAAACAAGGAGAATATCTTTCGTCGCTACTGATAAAATAGAATATGTTAATAAGATGGAATTATTATTACAAGACTAACACTTACACAATTTTAAATCGTAATCTGATCAATAAATAATTATTAGGTAAATTATAGAAAAATGTTAAAAACAACAAGATGGAAACAACAAGATTTTATATCTGACTCTATATATAATTTTCTCAATTCTACGAATCCAACATTACCGAGAGCATATGCAGTACTAAAAATTCACAAACCTGGCAATCCACTACGTATCATAATATCTTCCATAGATAATCCGTTGCACAATCTCGCTTTCTTTATAGCATTTTAGACCATTGAAAAACCTTTTGTTTATTAAAAATAGCTTTCAATTAGTTCAAGACTTAACTCACATCAAATTACCATAAGACTAGATACTTGTTTCGCTTGGTATCACTTTTCACCAATGTACTGGTAGACTTAATTATTAAGAATATTGAACAACATTGGATGAATATAGAAAATAATATCTCTTTGCCTAAAACAGAATTCATGAAAGCAATTAATTTTGTGCTCCAATCTACATTTTTTATCTTCAACGAAAAATTCTATAAACAATCGTATGTTCCTATGGGATCTCCACTTTCTCCGATAGTAGCGGATGCTGTTATGCAGCATCTAGAGAAAACTGCACTTGAGAGTTTACCATTTTCATTGAGTTTCTATGTACGTTGATGACATTGCACTGTCAATGCATGAAGAAAATATTTAAAATATAATTTATTAAGTATGTTTAATAATCCTCGATTAAATTGTACTGTGGAGAGAGACGAGTAGTAGTTTGAATTTTTTAGATGTAATCTTAATAAAGAAGAATGATTATTTGATATATAGTTGATATCACAAACCTTCGTTCTCAGCATGGTATCTAAACTATTTTTCGTATCATCCGAGATTATCATAAAATGGAGACAATTATGGGTTCGATAGACAGGGTTATTGTTATCACATCCAACTTTTCATGAGAAAAACTTTAAATTCATTATTAACATCTTACTTAATAACGGTTAGCCTTTAAAACTGATTTTTGGAAGCATTAGAAAAAGACTGCACACCAAATTCGAACAATTTAATAAGAACATACAACGAAAGAAAATTGATAACAAATTTAATTACGTACCCTATGTGCCTTCAATAACAGAGAAAGTCAACAGATTTTTCAAAAATAATAGAATGATTCGTTTGATTTAGGAATAAATAAACTTAATACATTTATAAGAGCACAAAAGGAAAATTGCCGTCACTATTACATTCTAAAATGATATACAAAATTAATTGTCAAAATTGTAATGCTTCCTAGGGTAACTGTCCCAATTATTGTGCCTGTCTCTATTAGTGCTTTTGTATTTCCATAAGTCATAAAGAAAACTAGCACGAATAAATAAGAAAAAATATTTTTTCTTGTTAAGTAAAATTATTAATGCATACGATACCGAAGATAATATTTTATTTTTTGAGTATTAAAGTACTTTAAATATTTTTCAAAAGATATAAGAAATTTATGTGAATCCAGTAATACGTACCGCAAGATTTTAAGCTTGTCTCTATTAATGTGCCCTGTATTGGAGTTGAGAACATTACAACATGAGTGTATATTGAAATAAATATAATTGAAATAATGATTTATGTAATATTAACTTAAACAATTAGCTTAAATTTATTACCTGTTTTAGTAACTATATGTTAAAATGTGAATAGGCATATAAATTGGCAGCACATTAATAGGGCCATCGCCGCTTGGAGGACTTACTAATAGGGATAAAAACATGTTTTATTTTTGTCAAAAATAAATAATTATAAAGTATTAACATTTTTTAGATTAAAAAAATATTATAAGAAAAATAAATAATTGAAAAACCGATTGCAAGCAGATAAAATTAAAACTACAATATTTAATAATTAATTCAGTAATAAGCAAATTGACTAAAAGGCGCATTAATATAGGGACAGTTACCCTATGTGGGCTAAACGAAATGGTTATTGAAGACATATTAAAAAACATCAGAATCACATAAATAGAAACACTACACAACACTCTGTAATAACAGAATATAGAATTGAGCACAATCATGATTTTGATTGGAATGACATCAAAATTTTAGACAAAGAACAAAGATTAAATAAAAGATTAATTTCAGAAGCGATTAAAAAAAATAGACTTAATATGCAAAATGATATGGATTGTTGGATTCACTATATAATGATTTAATTTAGAGAAAATGGATATGCTCTGATTTTATAAATTATAAATTTATAAAGTCGATCTTATATCGGTATTCATTTGTTTCCATTTTATAAGTTATAATTTGTATTATATTATCGAGATTACATTAGTATTTATTCCATTTAACTTTCATTTATATTTATAAATACTGTGTATTGAAACGTCCTCTCACACGCTCCCAAGATTTTGTTATAATTACATCGTGTTATAACGGATCATCATTATACTGAGTACAATGTAAGTTTCCATTCATTCATTTGATCAATTTTAATACTTTGACTATGATTAAAAGTTCATAAATTTTATACATTAATTCGATTTTAGTTAAATGATTGAATTCTTGTTTGGATATCCAGCTAAGTATAATAGACGATAATGAAGTTTTCTTGGACAACAGTCTAGTAATGATTCATTGATAGCAAAAAAACACCAAAAACAAAAAATTAGAGAATTATTAAAATCATTTGTCTGAATTTTAATTATATCAACTATGTTTTCTCGACGTAAAGGTCTTATGATATCGACAGTCAGAGATGAAATGAGAGTCAAAATAATAATGTCATATAATTATTGAAATAAAAATAAGAACAAAAGGGGGTAAAATCAACGTCACAATTTCGTAAACAAATTCATATATAGTGGGTCTAAAGAATACATATCATTCTATAAATTCAAATTCTGTTTCTGTTGCTTTATATGGATCGCTTCCGAAATCAGTTTTATTAAGTACCTTTTTCTCATCTAATATCTTGACATTTTCCCAGTCAAAATATTGATGACTAATTCTGTATTCTGTTATTACGGAATGCTGTGTAGTGTTCCAATTATGTGATTTCTATATTCATTTATGCGTGTCAAACATCTACCCTGGTCATATATATGATGCTTCACAATTTCGACAATCGATTTTATATATAACATCTGTATGAGATAGCTTGGAACGAAAATCTTTATGATCCCTGATGAATCCCCTAAGATTATTAATCCCTTTATGTTCCATGTGTATTAAGGACTTTTTAAAAAAATTTTCTGATAAAAGTGATGTCAAGAAAATTGTGACTTCTTATTAATTAAGACTTATGATTAATTTTATTTTCATATAAATATAATAATAAAAGACTTATGATTAATTTTATCTTCATTATTGTCCGTTGTCTTATTTGTTATGTTACCCTAGTCAGTTCATTGTTTAAATTTTTGACAATTTTTTATTTCAGAGAATATGAGTTTCAGTGGATATTCATTGTTTAAAAAAATTTTAATTATTAATTCGAAAAATTAATTCTCTTGATGGTAAATAGGGTACAAAGAAAGAACTCTATCAATTAAACCAATGCCTTTATCAATTAAAATAAAATCTTTCTTCAATAATTTAACACATAAATTAAACTAACAAGCATTCATATTCAGAACAACAATAAGATAAACATAATATTGCACGGAATGTATCTCTAAACAATAGATTGTTCCCACTTTTTGACATAAAGGATGTCTAGAAAAATAATTTAGATAATGACCAGAAAAAGTAGGTTTGTGGTTTAGAATAGAGAATTTTCTTTTTTAATTAAGCTGACATCAAGAAAATTTAACTTGTCCCCGCCTATTTCAGTTGTAAATTTTAATCTGGAATGGAATGAATTAAAAGTGTTCAATGTATATCAATGTATAACGCATCATATGCAATGTCATCAACATATCTCACATAAAAGAATGGTGAAATTGCAAGTCTCTGTAATGCTTTCATTTCAAGATCTTGCCAGAGTAATATCCGACACAATGAATGATAATGGTGAACATTAAATCCCCCATCGGAACATCAAAAAGTCTGTTTATAAAATATGTCATTGAAACTAAAAATTGTTGAATTAAGAACTAATTCCAATGCTTTAAAAAATTCTCTTTTGAAAATGTTCGTTTTTCTTTTACGTAAAATAAAATTTCATTACTTAAATTGTAAAAAATAATGAAATATGAGTGCTTTAATAAATTTTTTTTATTGATAAATGAAATATTACAAATTTTAAAATCTTTCTTCAACAATTTAACACATAAATTAAACTAACAAGCATTCATATTCAGAACAACAATAAAATAAACATGTTGCACGAAATGTACCTCTAAACAACAATAGATTGTTTATTACAAGAACGAATATTCTTCAAAATATCCTGTGAAATAAAATCAGTAAAATTAAATAAAACTTTTGATTTTTCACATGTGAAATGCTGCTTGCCAGGCATAAACGAAAGAGTTTTTTGCATCGTATAGTCATTGTGATGAAAAATGAATCCACTACGATAACCCAAAGAAGAGAAAATCATGGGGACCACCTGGCTATGCTTCAATATCGACAGCCAAGCCGAATATTCATGGAAAAAAACTCATGTTGTGTATTTGGTGGGATCAGCTTGGTGTCGTGTATTATGAATTGCTCAACCGAACGAGACTATTACTGGGGATCTCTATCGAACACAATTGATGAGATTGAGCCGAGCACTCAAGGAAAAACGCGCCACTACTACTCTAGGTATGACAAAATTATTCTCCTGCATGATAATGCTCGACCACATGTTGCGGCGCCGGTCAAAACCTACTTAGAAATACTCAAATGGGAAGTTCTACCCCATCCGCCGTATTCTCCAGGCATTGCTCCTTCCGACTACCACTTGTTCTGATCGATGACGCCTGTCTGAGCAGGCATCACATGAAGGTATCAAAAATTATATCGATGATTGGACAGCCTCAAAAGATGAAGCGTTCTTCCGACGCGATTTCCACATGCTACCAGAAAGATGGGAAAAAGTAGTGGCTAGCGACCATTACTTTGAATAAAACATTATGTACCGTTCTTTCACAATAAATGCTTTTGATAAAAAACGGCGGAAACTTATTTGTACTCCCAAATTTTCGTACAAAAAAAATAATATGATGTTGACAAAATCGCTAATATTTCGAGATTATGGTATTGCCGGATGTCCAATCTTACGATATGTCGTTTTACATCAAACAATTTTAACTATAGTTTATTAGTGGCACCATCTTTTGCAAACGGCGAAAATTTATTTATACTCCCAATGTGTGTGTGTATGTGTGTGTGTGTGTATATATATAAACTTAAACATACATATATAAACTTGAAACAAACAAAATATAATAAAAATAAAATTTAATTTTTTAAATTAGCAATTGACTTGTTTATCTCTGCATTATTTTTGGTACTTCAGTTAGATATTTAACTTTTTTGATTTCTAATTCTTTTATTTCTAGTAGAGTTTTACGTTTTCTTAATGTCTGTTCAACTGTTTCTCCGCCTCACACTATTTTGCCAAAAACTCTTTATAATGCGAATGTTCATTGCGCATAGAGTGTATAATAGGTTTTTATCAATTTTTATACTCTCAATATCTTCTACATGTTTAACGGTATCATAGATATATTGTTGAGCAATGAAACTTTTGTCAAGTTGATTTTCAACAAGGTACTCAACATTCACGAAGAAATCGCGTTCAAGTGACATTTCCATGAGATAAAATCAAAATTAATTTAGCAAAATCTATGAAATTACACACAGTATTTTCGTCGATGATTTTACTGCATCCATCCGTATTTTATCTAGACGGTTTTTAATTCTTTTGAAAGATTTCAGAATTTCTTGAACTTGAGGCTTGCCGCAAAGATTTACATAGTCTTATTTTACATGATCTGCTTTGACACTAGACATTTTTCCGCTTGAAACGAGAACTTCAAGACACGATGTTAGTCTTTTAAGGGCTATTTTCCAATCTAAAGCTACTATAGGATCCAAGCATGACACTTGTATTTTAAGGATGAATATTACAATAATCTCTATAATACAATTACGCATATCATTCTTCAGTTGGAGAATTTGTAACTCTGAAATATCCTTCACTTTCTTCAGCGCAAATCTTTCGTCGCAAAATCTATTTCGAATTTTGCAAATATTAGATTATTCTTATCTGATAAATCTATTTTATTAAGGTAAGAGGTATTGTGTAGTATTTCACTTTTTACTATTCGCTGCATCAAAAAGTAAAGGTATGTAACTCGTACAAAATGCCATAGGTACATTTTCTTGAAATTTACGCAAAAATGGTTCAAACAAAGATGCTGTTGCGCTGAAAAAGGTAAGCTTCAGACCGATAAGTTTATCGCTTAAAGCGTCGGAAACAATCTTGAAACTTTGCGAATTTGAAACAGTTTTTTCTTTTTTTGATTTGGTGACGTATGTTATTAGATGAAGAACAATTTCAATAGCTCTCTCGATTACGGCAATGTTCTCTATCTATCTAATGGCACAAAATTTTTTTGAAAAAATATTGGACTTTATATATTCGGTGTAGCTCTTTGTATTGGTGAATCTTTGAATAGATAATATATAGCTCTCAAGAAGGATACAATTTCCCATTTGAATTTTTTCATTCCAGTTTTGAATGCACCATGAATAACATATAGTTCGCAGTTCCCAACATTCAAGAGCGCCATACCATCAAAAGATTCGGTAAGTTCCTTATTAAATCATTTAAAACTTTCAAATTTATATTTGGCCCATCCATGGATAATTATAAAATTTTACAGATTTTGCGACCCAAAAGACTTACTCAAAGCTTTATACAAATCGATAGCACGCGTGCGCTGAAGAAAAACAGAATCAAAATATCGTATTGTTACGATTGAGTTGTTTGAGTGCCAGAATATCTTATGTAGATGTCCATTTAGGCCTTCTGAGAAATAGTATTTAGATTTTCATCAAATTCAAGTATGATGTTACCACATTCTTGGATTAAGTTAACCAACTCATAAAGACAAAAATATGGAACGATACCGTAAACTGTAGGAAATTTTTGTTCTTCCTAATTGCATTTTCTTAGCAATTTGACTATCTGAAAACATAACGGAACGGCTTTTGACACGCAGCAGAAATTCGAATAGATAAATGGCTCATAACAGTACGAAGACACCAAAGAATCTCAGCTTTTGACACATCATCCGAGAGAAGAAATAATTTTAGAGATTTTTTTTCCGTATTGCTTATTGAAGTAGAAGTTTCTATAATTCCGGCATCATTTTCCACGGTTGCGATTTCATTAATGAAACGATCTGTGTTATGAAATCCTGAAAATATCAGAATACTTATGATAAATTATTGCTTTATCAAATGTTCAATCAAAACTTTTTATTAAAAATTTACTTATGATTCTGAATTTTACAATGATATGAACATATATTATTGTATTTAAAAATGTAACATAATATATTATTGTGGAATATAAAACACAATATATTATTGTGGAATATAATTTAAAAAGTATGATATTATTTATATGATCATTTTACTTTAGAGTCTAAAAATTTTAGCACTTTTAAGAATTTACTTTTTTTCGTAAAAATAATATTGTAATGTATCCCATTTTTTTTAAATTGATTAAACTCTTAAATAACGTAAACAATTTTTTTATACATATTTTTGTATATTTATTCATATTATATATTGTCCGTGATATTAAGCATGGATTGAAAAAATTATTCGGTCGATAAATTTAACATATTATTAATTAAATATATTTATTATTATGAAATATATTTTTTGTTATTATTTGTCTGAATAAAAAAAAACGCATTAAATATAGCGATAGTAAATATTTAAAAAAATTGAATAGTTATTATAAATTTTATTTCTGAAGATTTTTAAATATATTTTAAAACTACTTTTACGAAACTAATTACCCTATGGTTTCTTATGTCAATATATATGTTTTTATTCGAAATAATATAATTAATTGACTAATTTTCAAGAACTAAATCGATTTTTAATGATTGTATGAGATAATATTTTTCTTGGTGTTTATGCTTCTGATTCAATTAGAGCCTTTCAGAAATAAGAGACATGGATCACTTTTCTTTTTTGAGGTTCTCAATAGATTAAACTTTTAATACCTACAATAATAGTATAGGTTTTAAACTATCCGGATTTTCTTGTTTGAACCTAATAAAAGCCTTTGATGCCGTAGCTCTCGATGTCACATCTATCTGTCTGAAAATCCAGTCAGGCGTAAACAGAGGATTTAGGAGGAAAAGTGCATAAATTTTAAGAATTAAAAAATCAATTAAAAAAATATAACAATATATTTAACAATATTTGCAGTATATACTTCTTTTTCTATTGCAGATGATTATTTATTTCCTTGCACTTTAAAAGTATACATGTCATCATGTGTAGTTACACATTTCGAAAATGTAAATTTTTAGAATCAAATTTAAAAATACTAAATTAAATTAGTCGATTTTATTTTTAAAAAACTTAATATGCAAATTCATACATACGCGTTCTAAATCCGTCATGATAGTGACTATTTGCAAACGCAAGATATTTTCAATAAATGCACACTTTGTTATATATTTGTTGTATAAAATATAATAAAAGTAAATAATGATTTGGATACCTTGTATTGATTCTGCAACTATGAAACTGGAGGAGCTGTTTGTACTTTTTTCACTCTCTTTACGTCATAAATACATTTCCATCAGGATGTTTTTCTTCCAATTTGCAATACTTTTATGCTTTTGAGACTTCATGGCTTTGAAGAGCTTTTCCCATCGAATTAATATTAATTATAATTTCGCATTATTCATATAAATAATGCATTCGTACTAATTTTAGGCTCCGGAGCAATCCATGAGTAAATAAGCTCATAGGATGGTTGATATTTTATAATGCTTGACTTAATCTTAGGCATGATTCTTTACTGAAAAATCACAGAGAATGATTATTAAGAATAGAAGACTTCTATACACGTAGAAAATTCACTGTGTATTTTTCATTGCGACTATTGTACTATAAATCACAAAATCACTCACGTCAACCTAAGAAGAGTTCCAAATTTTTCGAACATCTGATTGTAGAAGCAGAGACGTCTGATAGAAACCTGAATTTGTGCATCACTTGTTTTAACAAATGATTTAACAAATTGTTTTAACAAACGCGGCGCGCCAAACGACTAAACAGCGGCGAACGGAGTGTCGATACACTGCCCATTGATAATTCGAAGGATACTGCATAGCCCTGATTTATCGATTTGATTTATCTATAGGATCGAGAAGATAACGGAAGTTTTCTACAAATTATCAAATTATCAAATTATTTTGTGATTAATATATCAGACCGATAAGTTAGACCTACTGTAGGACTCTTCGAATCATTGATGGGTAGTTTTCAAAGTAAATTTCCGGCTTTTCCTCGGTTTTTTCTATTCCCGGTTTTCAAGGATTCAAGATTCGCTAGCCTGGAATAATATATTAGGTATAGTAAAAAGAAATCCATTATTTTTGCATGAAATTGAATAGAAAAATAATGGATTTCTTTTTACTACACCTAATAAATAATGTTTTCTTGAAAAATGTTTCAGATAAGTTTTTCGACTTCAAGGGGAACATAATATGGTATCATTGGTTAGATATCTTATTTTCAATTTTACATAAAAATGAATTTTCAGTGCAAAATTGAAAATAAGAGAAACAATCTCCAATTAAGCTAACAAATGTTATCCAGGACATGATCCTGAACAACATTCAAAAGATTTTAGCTGTCGGTCGGCGTAATGCTAATACCGATAATACTGTAACTTTCAAGCCTTATAATTTAAAATACTTAATGGAAAAATATTTGATTATAGAATTTTTTGAAAAACTCTCGAGATAAACTACAAGAATGGAATGAAAAATGGGGATTTCATTAAAAAAATTTTACGTGACTCTGCCCTGACCTTAATAATGCTACCTAAGATCTATCCAATAATATTATGTCTCCCTTGAAATCGAAGAACTTTTTTGTCTAAAACATTTTAAAAAATGCAATTTTTTAAAAAAATTAGCCTGATAAGGTGGCTGCATATATCCTATATATATGATAATTATTGTGAAAAGTTTAAACTTCGCCGATGACCTTGTCCTTGACATATGATGTCAAGATCATGATCCTGACAGGTTTTAGATCGCTATTTGTTAAAAGTTATTAACAAAAGAATTTAAAAAAATAACATCTATTTTCTACCATATATAAGGTCTTTCAATAGAGATGCTCGAAATTTGTTAGATCATAGTAGCCATGTTGTTAAAGTGACATCTGTCAAATTTGTTGTGAATTGTTTAGTAGTGTATGGTAAATCATCATGGAAGGTCAAGTTTGAGCAACGTGTGCAAAAAAAAAATTTTATCAAAATCAGTGCTCCGGTCGAGAAACGTTCCGCGCATTATGTGATTTTTATCCTCGTCACAATCGTCCTGCCGAATGGACTATTCGACGTTTGGTGGCCAAATTAGAATCAACTGGTTCGATAATCAGCCAATATCAGTACATCGCCGAAACGCAAGCTGAAAACATCGCTGCTGTGCGTGAGAGTGTACGGGAAAACCCGAGGCGGTCAATTTTTCGTCGTTCACAAGAACTTGGCCTTTCTGCGACTTCAACTTGGCGAATTTTGCGTCGGGACTTGGGCCCCTATAAAATTCAACTGACCCAAGAACTAAAGTAAACGACCATAGACAACGCCGTGTGTTCGCTGATTGGGTTTCTGGAGTAGTTGGAAGTTAATCCAAATTTCGCCAAATAAATCATCTTTAGCGATGAGTCCCATTTTTGAATGAATGGATATGTGAACAAGCAAAATTGTCGAATTTGGGACGATACCAATCCATGCGAGATACCAGCTCCAAATGCATCCCGAGAAAGTCACTGTTTAGTGCGGATTTTGGTGGAATCATCGATCCATACTTCTTCCAAAACGGCGAGCGCTATAGATCGATGATAAGCAACTTCTTGTGGCCTAAAATGGATGATATGGATATCGATAACATATGATTCCAACAGGATAGCGCTACGTGCCACACACGCATGTCACGATGGACATTCTGCACGAGCGATTTGAGGGCATGGTTATCTCGCGCGGCGACGACGTGAACTGACCACCGAGATCGATTTAACGCCTTTAGACTTCTTCCTTTGGGGCTATCTTAAATCGCAGGTCTATACGAATAAACCGCAAACAATTGAAGCTCTCAAAGCAACATAACAAACGCCATCCAGCAAATTCAGCCAGATTTATGCGAAAAAGTCATCGAAAATTGGACCGCCCGAATACGTGTCACCAAATGAAGCCGCGGCGGACATTTGAGCGACGTTATATTCCATACTTAATGCCATAAAATTTTTTCAAATAAAAAAAAAATTGAGTGGATATCTCACACACAACTTGTTTTATTTACATTTAAAAATCGACCGTCCTTATTAAAAGACCCTATGTAAGAACAAAAATTCTCTGCTTTGAAAAATTCCTTACTTTAAAAACAAAAATTTTTTTTCAAAATGTTTTCTCATCATTTTGGTTATTATATAGTAGCGTATAAGAACGATTTTATACGCGAAATGATTTTCACTCTATCTCTTTCTCTCCTTGGAGGTGCACGATTTTCACCGGAAGCAACTCCCATCCTATCTCTCCCTTGTTTAAGAACGCACGACTATTTACACGAAAGAAGTTTTATTAAAATGGGAGAGAGGGAGTGGAACAATACAAAATGAGATTCTACATAGATTTACAATTTTTGTTATAGTAAAAATAATACGTTTTTTTTAATTTATTGTTAATAACTTTTTAACGAATGGCGATTGTCTGTCTATTGGAGGTTATTCAGAGTTATGAGTTGACAACATATATCAAGGTTATCGGCAACATTTAACTTTTTCGCAATAATTTGTGTGTGTGTGTGCACGCACGCACGCACGCATGCAAAAGGTATCAATCCGGGCAACCTCCACGCGGTACTTTGAGTAATATTAATGCCGGCGGTACTAACTTTTAATCTTCATAACCTGAGATTTACTTAATCAAAAGATACTTTATTATAGGATTTTGAAAAGAATATTGGCTATTACCAAAATTCTAGAATAAAGAATAGGATGTTTTATTAAAAAAAAATCGATGTGACTTTAATCTGACCTTGGCAAAACCATTCAAAATCAAACTGATATAATCAATAAATAGATCTTTTTACCCCACAACTTTGATCTGAACATATTTTTGATTGGATTTTATCCTACGGTGATAACAAGGGTGGATTGTGATCTGAGATACCTTGTGTATACACTGCTCAAAAAAATTATGACATAGAAAAATTGTGGGCAAATTGACGATAACTTTGCGAAAAATTATTGTAGAATAACGTTTTTTTTTAAATTAAAGCTTGAAATCTCTACTTTATTTAAGATGCTATGGCCAGATTTTAAATTTGATGCAATAGTAGTAGCCCCTGCTACTGTAACTCTCAAAAATATGAAGGCGTTTGTTATATTGAAAATGCAATATTTGACGGAATGCACGGACTTTGTAAAATTTTTTTAGGAAATGCTGTTTGCAGTGGCATAAAGTTAGAACTTTCCCATTTAATTAAATAAAAAATGAAAAAAATAAATAAAAAATCGAGCTGCTGCGATTGTTTTCGCAAAGTTACGGCACTTTAAAGTTGCAGTTTTGACATATATTATCCCGACATTACCTGCATCATGAGATTGTTGAATGGATTTTGCACGTTTTTCTGCAAGTGTATCGATTTTGCACATTGTGTAAATTTCATAATACGTGTTTCCTCTGCGTGGCTCGATTATTGCTTGCAATCGATTCCTCATATTAATGCAGGCTCATATTAATGCTTAATTTCTTCCTGCGGATCATTTCAGATTTGTACTATCATTTCAGACTTGTACTAGAGCTTGTGACAAGTTTCTGAGATTGATAGATTGTCTTGCCAAATCTCTTAATTTATGATTATCCATTATCTAATACAAATCAAAAACATGCAAAATTCTAACAACCTCGTTGTGGTGCATATTCGGTAATACAGATAATGTCGGTAACATATGTCAAAAATGCAAGGGTAACTTTAAAGTGCTGTAATTTTGCGTTTTAAATTAGAAATAATGCGAATTAAATTAGAAATAATACATCTTTTCGGGAACTAATGTTTACAAACAAATAGTATGTATTGGGATATTATATTTTAATATTTTTAAAGGAACATAATTTCAGAAATTTTTTTTACATAATTATAACTTTGATTGCTTAGATTCAAACTTTACAATTTTCATTAATCATGTTCAATTGTTAATTTCGAAATATTAACGATAAACGTAATATTAGCCTGATTCCGTAGAATTTGTTGTATTCTTTTTTGTTTTTTTATTAATCATTTTATTATATTTTAATTTAATGCCATATTTCCGTTTTCGTGGAAGCGATGTTGGATCTATAATAAAAATGTAATTTTCTTTTATTATCAATAAATTATCTTTAACATATTAACATTGACACGTACGATCCTCAGGAATATTCATCCTTTTTCTCAAAACAGCTCGTACTTGTTTATTTAAAATTTCTCTGCACTGTACGTCAAAATCAGTTGGCAGCCATCCTCTCTTTTCATGACATCTTATACCTGGTAAAGGATCAGGGAGTTTTGCCAACATTTCCTGTATTTCTGCTACTAAGACGTCGCAATACTAACAAAACAAAAGAAAAACAGTTTATAATAATACTTGGAATCAACAGCAGATCGAATTAGATTAATTTCAAAACTTTATTTTAAATTATTACGGATAAATATTACTAAGGCCTTGGTAGTCTAAAGGCTTAGGATGCTCGCACGGAAGAGATCCGGGTTCGATTCTCGGCCGAGGTAATATTTTTCACAATAAGATAATTAATTATTTACAAATTTTAATATATCAACATTATTAAGATCGTTTCGAAGATGCGAATAAGCATAAAAAATTTATTAAATTGCTAGTCAATTTAACTCGTGATATTACTGCGATAGTTTAGTAGAGTTAACGTTTCAAGACCGAAAAATCATTTCGCATTTCTGAGAACTACATATGTAGTATATAAATTCACACAAGAATCAACAAGCATTAAAATCCAGCTAGAGCACTTAAGGCTTTGAATTCTATAATTTTATCACATATACGGTTCTATATTATATTGCTATATTTTAAATTTTCTAGAAATGCTTAGAATTTAATTATTTAAGAATGAAAGTTGTATTCGAACTAGAAAACATGGCCCGAGATCTTGGATGGAGAAAGAATTAAGATCGCACCGTTGATTAACTGGTCGAATTGCTCAAATGTGATTTGTTAATTTTTTTCTCAGTCCGAGATCTCACAGCGATTTCAACAGTCTGTTTTCTGTTCCCCTATACTGCATTAGAATTCTCTTTCTCGCTTTCGACAATCATCAGACATATTCTCATTTTAAGTTCCAAAAGTTTTATCAAATACTAGTTCCGTTATATATACTAATTCCGTATCTGAAAATAGACCTATAGAATTACGGGCATAAAATTTTAGACCTAATTTCAAATAAGAAGAGAAAACAACAGCCAACGATAAATATTTAAAAAAGAAAAATATTTTTTATATTTTAAGTCATAATACAAAAATGTCGAGGCTAAGATAATTTTCAAATAAAAAAATTAAAAAATTACAAATTGTAACAGGACTAGAATTTTGCATGTTTAGGAGTGATAAGATAGTCAGTTACGAAAGTTTTTCGAATTTATTTTTAGATTTTATAAAATGACAGATATATATATATGGTATAGGTTTATGTTAATGCCGTTATTTTTAATATTTTTTGTAAGGGCATTAGCTGAGTTGAATCGTAGGCCAATAGATTTTGTAGAAGAGAAAGAATTAGTTTCAGGATTTAATGTAAAATATTTTAGTAGGGCTTAATAACAAAATTCAGCACTTTCACACTGATCTTGCCATCTTTAAGTGCTCGAAATTTTAGTCCTATCATTCATAAGTTTTGAACTTTTCTGTTTGGAAATTATACCTCAGCATTTTCGTATTAGACTTTTCGCTGTCCGATTTCTTACTTTTAAACTTAATGTTTTTCAGACGGTTATTGATATTACCAAAAATCATCAAAATGAAATTTAGGATTCGAAAACAAAATTACTCTATGAACCGAACCAATAATCATACCTTTTTTTTGAGAAATCAGGTGATGAGACAAGAAATTTAAATATCTACTCGAAAATGTTGGTTTCCGATACCAATCAAATTCAATTATATTATTATTGACATCTAAAAACTTCAATCTATCGACCTCCATGAATCCTTGGATGTTGAAAGTTAAAAATGTTGAAAATAGAATTAATCAGTGACAGGTGCCGCCTATGATTATATCATTCATAAATCTAAAATAAAAAGGTAACGATAACTGAATTAATGACAAAGCTTATTCATTAAGAAGTCTTTGCAAATCAACTTATATTTAGTAATACGCAGGCTGTAAATATGCATCCTTCTCAATTTTCATTTTTTCAATTTACTTGGTCCGTTTTTGAGTTAGAATCAAGTTGCTTAAGTTGTGGATTAGGTTATGTATTAGGTTAAAAAGGGGTTTTACGTTCTAAATTCATTAAATAATGTATGTAAACAACCCTGCAAAGTTATATAACTAAACGCAGTTATATAACTGTTATTTTGCTGTACTAAAACGAAATAACAGATAACAAGTAATATAACGTGTTGATTATATGTAACATATATGTTAGTTGTAATGAGTTTCTCATTCACTGCAAATTACAATTATATACAATAAATATAACAATATAATAAACGTTATATAACTTTTGCACAGTTACAGAAAAGGTACAGAATAATTATATAACATGATGAAATGTATATGATTATAATATAAATAATCCCAATGTTATGTAATTTATATATATTTTATTAGAACAGATCACACAAAAGACATATAAGCTATATGTAAGTATTGTGTAAGACCAGCATCTTATATAAATCAATATGATATCTTATGTTGAATGATTCAACGGCCTTAATCTATGCTCATATAGTGTTTATATCGTTTTATGTATGATAATTCTTGAGAACTTTCTATAATAAGCTATTACTTCAAACGATAGATTAAAAAAGAATTATTTAAAATTGATACTACAAAATTGATACAAGCAAAAGATAACGCTGGGTTATAATATATAGAAATACTCGGATGTGGTATTGAGGGTTAAGACACTGGCAATGATTCAGTATAATTTTTTTTGTTTAAACTTTGATTCTGCCCTCTATTCCTTTTAATGTGAATAATTTCAGATACTAATCTTTTGTTATAAGAAGACTATTATTAAATCTAAAATCTTCACATCATTCCATCTGAAATTATGATTAAAATTAACGTGATAATCGGATATAACAGATGGAGAACTTCTTTTATTGATATCCGAAATGTGTGTAATCTAGTACTTAATTTTTTCTTTGTTTGGCCAATATAGCTGGCGTCACAATCATCGCATGAGATATATATAACATTTATATATAACATTTTGATTCGAAAGCAATTCTAACTTATCCTTACCTCTCTTAATAAAATTTTTTAAGGTATTGATAATTTTTTAAGGTGATGATGAAAGCTAGTTTATAATGTTAGAGATAGGTTAGAGAAAACTTTCTGAGATGAAATGTACATAGGGAATTGTAAAATAAATTTTTCTTTAATTTGTAAATTATGTGTATTTTTATTTTTATTCAATGTATGAAAATTTTAATTTTCAATGTATGAAAATTTTTTAATTTTTCTTCTATTATGGAAAAAATAAAAGAGAGAGGATAACCATTTTCAAGAAAAATGTGAATTGCGTCGATCAAATTTTTTTGTTGAAAGCGAAGATGTGACAGATAGAATATTTTGTCTAAAAAATTAATAATTGTGCCTCTTTTGTGACAGAAAGGCTGATTCGAATAGAAATTGAGGAACCTGCCAGAAAATGTTGCTTTGTGATATGTATCAAAATAATTCTCTGATTGTTAATAATAATTGTTGTATCAAGAAAATATATTCCATCTTTAACACCAACCTCCATAATAATCTTGTAGAGAATTGAAAATGCTCAGTGTACTATTGATCATATCCAATGGAAGTGCAAGAATGTGATGTCATCAACATAACAGAAATAAAACAGTGATAGTATTTGTAATTTTGTGATCGCCATTTCTTCCAGATCTTGCATTACAATGTTTGCAATTATAACGGATGATAACAGTGAACTTATTAGAATGCCAAATACTTATTTTCTGATTGAACGAAAAAAAGGTTGAATTTAATATAAAATTGACTGCAACAATAAATTCTTCTTTAGACATCTTTGTCCTCATAGAAATATGGTCCCATCTTTTACTAATGCTATTGATTGCTAAATCAATAGGTATATTTGTAAAAAGAGACACAAAGAAGTTAAAACATAGATTCTAATTGTTTGCCATTTAATATGTCAAACAAATAAAAGTTATCTTTAATGTGGCTTGGAATATTTGGTATGCTATTTTTGATAATATTATGTAAGTAAAATAAGAGATAGTAAAGGACTATTTAACAAAGATACAATCACTCTCAATGGGTTACCAGCTTTATGAATTTTTATTAATCCATAAGTCCTAGGAATATTGCCATCCGTTGTGAGCAATCTTCGATATGTGGAATAAACCTCAATAAACTCCTTGTACTTCCATCTCGTAAGTAACACAGAGTCTTGAGTCAATTTTTTTTATCGGATCTTTTTGAATTCTTTGATAAGTATCTACATCAAAAAGAATCTCCTCCATTTTTGATATATAGATGTTCTTGTCAAGAGCAACAGTAACATTATCCTTGTGCATTGTAATGAGTATATCAGGATGGTCATTAATGAATTTTTTTGTCAGGCATAACCATTCAAAAATTTTGTTCTTTAGAGAATTTGGAGGGAAATTGTTGTAGAATTGTTTGTTAAGAATTGGAATAAAATTATTTCTAACAAAATTATTGGGAATGTGTATTAATTTTAAAGGATTTTCAAGAAATAGCATGATTAGTACTATCGCATCAGGTCATATTGTTGCTACCTTCATGTTCAAAGCATTATTAGTGGCTTTAGTTTTCAGTATATGTTATTTTGTCGAAGTGTAAACAACATTGTTTTTTTGAGCATTGAATATGTCGAATTTTGTGTTTTGTCAACAAAACGCAATTTGCGAGAAACTTTGCTTTTTTGCTTCCATTGGAAGAAAAGTGCTGCTAAAAATCAACGAATGCTATCGGAAGCTTATGATTACTCCATTGATTTCAACATATGAGTACTGGTTTCGACCTACAAAAAAGGCTACAAAAAAGGTGATTTTGACACGGAAGACAAGGAACATTTAGGCCAGAATTTCAGAAAAAAATGGCGGAAGCAAAATTGTACATTTCTAATACATTTCTAAATAATGACAATTTCTTTATTTGTATTTAATGAATTTCTTGTATTTGCGAGTTATGTCTGTAAGATTGTATATTGCTGAGTTAGTTTATCTTTATTTTATTAATATTTTCACTATTCACAAAGGACGTTTTACAACTGTCCAGCACCGATTTGATTTTTCATGTTGTTAAACACAAAAATCTATAAGAGATACGTAATTATTTTATATGGGCGCTAACTCCTATTTAAAGGGTGAAATATTAAAACCTCTTTAAAAAAAAAGTGGTATTTCTCATTCGAATGTCATCGGAAGTAAAAAATGAAAAAAATTTTTTAAACAAAAGTTGTATGGTTTCAAGAGTACCTACTTTAAAGTTGTGAAGAAACAAATTTTTTTTAATTAAAAAATTTTTTCAATTTTTTGTTTAACAATATACTCTCACTTACAGTTTTCTTAAATTTTTCACATTTTTTTACCAAATTAAAGATTTTTTCCAAAGTTGTTAAATTAAAAAATTATTCATTTTGCATATATATCTTTTTTAAACAACTATGTGTTTTCTTTCTATCAATTGATTCATCTCATTATTCTGTTGTATGAAAGTATTAAGGTATTATCAAAAAATTAGTTAATATTATAGTTTACAATTTATTTAACATATTTTATGTTAATATATGCCAGAATAAGCTATAAATTATCTTGTAAACTATTGGTTTTTTTTATCATTTTTTATATCACTACCTTAATACTTTTATATTCAAAATAATTAGAGGAATCATATTGTGTATAAAAATTACAATTACATTAAAAAAAATGGAGGTAACCTTGAAGTCTGAAAAAATATGACCTGAGAAACATTTTTTGCTCATCATAATATATGCCTGTTCGAATTGAACAACTTTCTTCTTTGGTATTTTCTCGTATCATTAAAAACAACAGAGATATTTCAGATGATCAAATTAGAAGAATCCTGTATACATATTTATATATAGAAAAGTATACAAATTTTACTTAGAACACCTTTATGTATATATCCTATTGTTTTGACGATAATTACTTACGCATATGAATAGAGTATATAAGGAAGCGTTTATAGTTAATTCTAAAAAATGTTGTAATATGCAAATATTGTAATATGCATATGTTGTAATATAACTTTATTACACATGAATTTGGAAAAAAATAATCTTTAATTTAGTAAAAGAAAATTAAAAAATTTAAGAAAACTGTGGATGGTGGAGGTATATTGTTAAACAAAAAAATTTTTTTTCTTCACAACTTTAAAATACTCTTGAAACCATACAATTTTTGTTTAAAAAATTTTTAAATATTTTTTATACTTCCAACGATATTCGGCTCGGAAGAGAAATATCATTTTTTTTTAAAGAGTATTTCATCCCTTAATTCATTTTCTTTAAATTTTTCTAAAACTTAGAATAAGTTTGTTTTAGTGTCCTGAACATATGTGTTTTAAAACTCAAAACCCGGAGTGGAATTCAAAATCGAGATATTCCACTTTAAAATTGAAGCGTTTAAAAAATACACACACACACACACACACACACACACACACACACACACACACACACATACGCGCGCGCGCGCGCGCCAAGACAGCATATTTGTTAGAATGAAAACTTTAAGAGAACTTTTTCAGGAGTACATTTAGTTAATTTGAAAATGATGTCCAAATGATATCTTATAATAATCATTTAATCAGACATCTATTAGGAGAATTCTTTAAGACATCTCAGACATTTCAGAGATTTCTTGATTTTTTATCTTTTATCTGATATCATGCTAAATGATATTAATTTGTTCTCTCATATCATTATGTTGTATGGTATTTGAGGCATGCGCAAGCACCACTATATTTGATTCATAAAATAGACATAATTATGATATCTTTTATGAGAAATCCATTTGTTATCATTTTTGAAGATATGATAAAATAACATTTTTAAAAAGCAGACTCATAACTTGACTTATACAATTTAAGATAGCACAAAAATTAAAGGATAACGAAAAAATCTCTAAAAAATGACAAAAATATGACGTTTTGTTTTCTCTTCAGCAAGTTGAAAGATGATTATAAGATTTGTTAAAAAGACAACTTAAAAAAAAAGACATCTTTTTGTTATCTTTCTCTGGTTGTCTTCTCGGTAAAGCAAAAAGTTGACTATAAGACATTTTTTCGTACCGAAAAGACAATATAGAAAAAATATCTTTCAGCCCGCGAGCAATACGCAGGATTGCCATCAGACGGACGTGGTGGAGTTTGGGTTCTTATGTTTGAAAACCATACGGGATAGAATAAAAAGTGCAGCATTATGAGAAATAACTTATATGACGAATACTCATGAAATATTTTTTAAAAGCAAGTCAAAGCCTCAAAGCAGACTATGATGAAAGATAATGGCTTTTGTACATGGCAAGTATTGCAGACATAATAGAACAATAAATATTGACAGTCATACACATAAATGGAATATATATTAATAGTCATACAATTTCGTTTAGTTTTGTACAAAAATTAATTCAGATATCTAATGTTATTAAACGTTACATGTCAAAATATCAAAAAGAAGTCTTAAAGGCAACTAAAAAATGTTTACAGAAATCATCTTTTAATCTTTCGACGACTTTGATATATAACAGATTTCTTTTAGACATCATAAATACGAACTCTATATGTTAATATATTTTGGATATCATAAGGACATGCAATTTGAGAAATCTTTTAGGTATCATTTTTGTGATATCTTTCTGTTCTCAAAAAAATTCTCAACAGTGCATTAGATAACATTTAGATATTTTTATATGACTTTTTAGAAATTTTTCTAACAAGGAGAAGACGCGACATAATAATTGATCGTGATGAACCTCGTAGCGATAAATCTGCATATCAAGTAATACTGAGTAAGGGATAATGCAAGTGTTTGTGAAAAAATCGATTAAAAATCGTCCCAGTAAACGAGAATGGATTAAAATGGATTGAAAATTTTTTCTATCCGAATGCGTATTTTAAATAGCGAATACTTTTTTTTGGATTTAATTGGATTTAATTGGATTCAATTAGATTCAATTAGATGCAAGTGGATTGAAAAACTACATTTCTTAAACTACATTTCAAACTACATTTCAAAATTTTGAATTGAACAGTATTCACAATGCACAGAAAAAGCTATTATTTTTAGATTGAAAAGCGTAGAGATATGCTCCATGCTCCAATTCCTATCAATGAATAAAAATGCATTCAGGATTGAAAAGCATTCATTTTAACATTCGTGAATCAATATTTCTGAAAATCTGAATCCATTTCAATTCATATTTTAATCCATTCTCGTTTGCTGGAGTTAAATATTTTTTAATAATTTTCTACTCAAATACTGTCAACTTTACAGAAAAACAGCGAGAGACAATTGTTTATTTTCTTCTCAATAAAATTCTGAGAATTTTTTCAGAATTTTTTTAGAATTTTTTAAATATCGTGTTATCATACGGCAAAAAAAAAGTTGATAAAAAATTCTAAAAAAATTCTTAAAGTTCTATGAGAAGAAAATAAATGATTTTTGTCTCTTGCAGTTTTTCTGTAAAATTGATAGTATTTGAGTAAAAAATTATTAAAGACCAATATTTGACAAACTTTTAATCGATTTTCTCATAAACGCTTGAGAAGTGCATTACATCTCTTTACCCAGTATCACTTGACATGCAGATCTGTCACTACAACAAGTTTCGTCGCAATCGATTATTATCACATTCTCTCCTTGTAAGTTATCAGATTCAGAAATGAGATATTTTTTAGAAACCTTTTTGATAACATATTGTTATGTGGGTATATACATAGGATCCCTATAAAGCTTATTCGAAAGTGTCTTTTTATTCAATAAAAAAGTTTTTCTTAACAATTTTTTGAAACACTGAGACATAAAACTTGATATCACAAGGTATAATATAAAATTTGTCTGAATATGACTTCCTATTCGTTTTTAAGAAATCATTAACTAAAATAAGTAAAGTCGCTATTTTTTCGATCGGCAACAGTAACGAAGGTGGGAAGCATTTTATATTGTATAAAAAAACTTGTATAAATATATTAACACTTACGGAATTTCTTATACTATATATTGAGTTTAAAGTAATCATTTATTTCGTAACGCATTATAGTTTTCAGATTGTATCGATTGCGTTCCGCGGTCGCATAATCTATGGTTAAGTTCACTCCGTCATCTATGGATTTTTATACTCTATGTTTTTCTTAGTTCTTTACCCTTTTTATAATTAAAAAGTAAATTCCTTCCGCAAGTATAATTAAAATACTGTTTGTCAATGACTAATGGCTTGCTTAGTCATTTAAATCCAACAGGTTATGGACCTAATGCATGTGTAAGAAGTATACGTGATGTGTGCACAAGCAAGCATTAGACTGATTGTGAGATTAGACACATTTTCTTTTCTTCTTCTTCGTGGCAAAAAGGCAACATGTCAAATCAAGTACGTATTGAGGCACTTATCAAGGATAATTATGATTTCTATGTAAGTAGAAATCTTGATGATGAAAAACGACATATGGAAATATGTTAACGGAGAAGAGAAGCAATCGGCAGTTATTGTCGGCAATGATCAGTCAGTGAAGACAACGGAAGCGTGGACGTGCAAGGGTAAAATGGCTAAGTCTGATTTAATCTTATTAATTAGTCCAAACGAATTGCAATAGATTCGTGAATGTATTACTTTTCGTAAGTTTTGGTTAAAGTTAGAAAGTATTTATATGTCTAAAGATTCGGCACGGAAAGCTACATTATTAAAGCAATTAATATTGCAACGATTACAGAAAAGTCAAGATGTACGACAGCATCTATTGAAGTTTTTTGACGCCATCGACAAATTGAACGTTATGGGTGTCCAAATTAATGAAGATGTGCTAAGCATCATGTTACTGTATAGTCTTCCTACTAGCTATGAAAATTTTCGATGTGCTATCGAGTCGCATGATAGATTAGCAAGTGCTGAGATTTTAAAAGTAAAAATTATCGAAGAAAGCGAAGCTCGTATGCATAAGACTTATAACCCCACAAATATCAGTAGCATAGAAAAGAAAGAAAAAGAAAGGTTATCTGCCGAAAAAGAAGAGCAATAGTAAAAGCGATCCAGAGCGAAAAGAGCAATATTCAAAAGACCGACTGCTATTACAAAAAATGAGATACAAATCAAGTGATTGCTTTAAGAAGAAAAACGAGAATAGAATGTGACAGCACAGAATGCGTTTCATGTTAGTCACAAAAAGCAGGATACAACACGTTTGTAAAGCACGATAAGAAAGGTGCTTAGACAGTGAATGTTCTTCTCATATCTAAAGACGAGATTATGTTTGTAGTTAAAAAAAATTATGGACGATTGAACCTGACCAATAACGACTCGGCAAGCATTACAAGTAGAAGTAATGTTAATATGATAGTAGTTTGATGGAAGCGGAAATCGAAAAATCACGTTGAACGCTTCTAGCACCTGATATTCGGATGAATCTTTCGTCTGTATGTCCAAAATGACGATCGTAATCACGAAATAATCTTCAAGAAAGATAGAGCAATCATACAAGATGTTCAAGGAAAAACCAAGATGATAGCGGATCGCTAGGCGACCTATACTATATTCGGGAAGCGGATGCAGTTAGCGAGATACTTATGCAGAATTTCAATCTTTGGCATCAGCGACTTGGACACATCAAATGCTGTCTGATAAAAATGGTCAAGAAACAAATAGTAAAATAGTAAAAAACATCAATGTTAAGTTAAGAAACGTAAGTGACCTGCGAAATTAAAGGAAAGCAAACAAGGTTACCATTTTAGGAATCACATTCTCATTCGAAAAAGAAATTAGAGATCATACACACGGACTTGTTGTCCAATGAGAACCATGTAAAGGAGGTGCCAAATACTTTCTGATATTTATAGACGATTGTACAAGATGGATAGAACTTTCTACGACAAAAGAGTCTTCAAGGAATATAAATCCCGCATGGAACGAATTACTGGTGAAAAGATTAAATTTCTCCAATCTGACAGAGAATTTTGCAATCGACAATTTTCTCAATCCATGGAGTGCAAATCCATCTTTCAGCACTGTATACATCCAAACAAAATGGAGTTTCGGAACGAATGAACGTACTCTTGTTGAATTGGCACGTTGTATCCTGTTTCAAAGAAAACTAGATGACTCATTTTGGGATCGAAGCCATACATGCAGCGTGTTATTTGAGGAACAGATGCGTATTTAAAAGTTTGGATGGGCGAACTCCCTACGATACAGAACGGCAGGACCAAAGCTTGAGCCTCTTCGTATACAATAGATACTGAAGTCTATGTACTTAACAAAACAATAGGAAGAGAAAAATTTGACAAACGAGGAGAAAAAGGTGTGCTGATCGTTATTCGGATATATTAAAGAATATGGATTCCGACACGAAGAAGTGTGATAGTATCTAGAGATGTCAGATTTTTAAAAGAGATTGGATTTAATAACGAGAGTAATCCAAGTGAATTAGTCATCGATATTGAAGATACTGCAAGAGAAATAAATTCAAAGGTAGAACACGAATCAAATGATATCGACTTTATAATCTCTTCAGTTCCGGAAGCAGGACCTGAGCAGAAAGTAGAGAAAGAATGTAGAACAGAGGACGCCCTTATAGTGAGAACTGGAGGTATTGGCCGACCTAGAAAATAATATCATTTAAGAAGTACCAGCGTCGTGATTACAGCGAAGATGACGTAATTGTAATCATAACAAAGAAGCAAATGAAGAAGCTAACGCGGAAGAGCAATGCTCATCAGAAATAGAATCTCAGGACGATTGTGAAGGAGATCTTCTACGAAGCGAATCTGATAGACATTCTTAGGCACAATAGAGATTTCTTTGAATGAAGTCACTTGACAATGCGCATGCTGAAGAGAAGACCATGATTAATGATGTGTGACAATGCCATGAATAACGTCAGTAACATTCTCATGAGGAATACGTGGAAAATTAGACAGTATAATAGAATGTAGAAAAGTGAGGCTGGTAGCCAAAGGATTTAGATCAACGACTGAAATCGATTTTAAACAAAGTTTTGCTCCTGTCGCAAGATTCGAATCATTAAATCATTAATTATTAATATATATCAGTAAAACTGGAGATGGCTATACGGCAAATAGATGCGATAACAGTATACCTCAATAGCTAT
>NW_012130066.1:13268797-13283418 GCF_000143395.1 Atta cephalotes | reverse complement strand
GTGTGTGTGTGTAGTATATATATATATATATATATATATATATATATATATATATGAAAATCGATTAGTTCGAGCGTTAAATTATTTGGCATTGGCTATATGGCTAGATATTGCTAACATAAGCTATTAAACAATTTAATCATTGTCACACAGAGAAACATTGAATTATTGCTAAAAAGGTTTTAAGATATCTCTGTGATACTGTTAATTATGGTTTGTATTTCAGACATTCCCAAGACCCTATCGTGGGATATATCGACGCTGACTGGGGTAGTTGTCATTATGACAGGAGATTGTATACTGGTTACGCATTCCTGATGTGGTGCAGCTGTTAGTTGGCGATTACAGAAGCAGCGCACTGTGGCTTCATCTTCAACCGAGACAGAATACATAACGTTCTCAGAAACTGTGAAGGAGGCAATCTAGTTCAAGGCCGTCATGACAGAAATCGGATTGAAGAAGTTAGCAGATATAAATATCCGATACGATAATCGTGGAGCCATTAGTTTAGCAGAAAATCCGATCTTGTATACGCGTATATAAAGCATATTGATATGTGACAAGCCATTAGAGAGAATAAATTGTGTTTGAAACACGTTCCTACTGCGGATATGGCAGCAGATATTTTGACTAAAATTCTACCAAAACTTAAACATTACAAATGTATTGAATTCTTAGGACTGAAAGTATGTTCAATACGTATGTAATATTTTTTATTATTTTCGCTCGGATTGAGAAAGGCGTGTTGAGTTTAAAGTAATCTTTTATTCAATCCGCGCATTATAGTTTTAAGATTGTACTGACAGATTGCGTTCCATCACGTAGTCTGACTAAGTTCATTCCAACGGCATCTCTCTTTATACTCTATGTTCTTCTTTATCCGCCTTTTTGTTCGATATCATTCGATCCATAGAACCATTAAATGTAAATTCCTTTCGCAAGTATAATTAAATTACTGTTTGTCAATCAAAAACGGCTTGCTTCATTATTTAAACCCAACACTATATAAAACCGAAATAAATTTTCATAAATATTTTCATAATGGTGAGCATTAATGTGCTCATTAGGTTGAATACAACTGCAGTCGGAAAACGTCCTTAAATAGAAGTTAGCACCCATATAAAAAAATACATCTCTTAGATTTTTGTGTTTAACAATATTTCAAGGAGAATCAAAACCGGAGAGTGAAACGTCCCTTGTCAGTATGGTTTTAACTTTTCAATTCATTTTTTTTTTTCAGTCGGTCAATCAACTACAAACGATACATCGATCATATACTGAAACATCTTTTTAATCACCTATTTAATTATATTTCAATGCGTTTGATTACATTTTAATGCGTTTTTTTTAATTATATAATTTATTATTCTGAAGAGAATTCAAAGCTAGAGTCAAAACATGTTAATGTAAATATTGGGAGTAAAATTAGTTCGGTCCGTTTCTCTAAGAACAGTAAATCAGCCCTGCGCTTTCGATATTATCACTACGTTTTTTTTTCTCTTAAAATTAATAATTTTTCAATCGTCTATTAATACTATTGGGAGTACAAATTAGTTCGGTTCGTTTCCCTAAAGATGGCTCCAGCTGTTGTAAATGGTTCATAGTGACAGCTGATTTTGGTAGTTCAGAGAGGTTAAACATCTGCTAATAATATTCAGTTTATATCGCTTTAAGTTTCATACAAAAACCTTGATTTTTACTGTGTTTGAAATATCGAATTTTGTGTTAGCAGCATTTGCGGCAGATTTTGATTTTCTGCTTTAATTGGAAGAAAAGTGCGGCTGAAGCCCATCGAATGCTTGTCGAAGTTTATGTGACACTGCTCCAACTAATAAATCATGCAGGGAATGGTTTCGATGTTTCAAGGATGGAGATTTCAACGTTGAAGACAAGCCTCGCTCTAGACAGCCAAAAAAATTGGAAGACAAAGAATTAGAGGCATTACTCGAAGATCAGAGTCAAACGCAAGAGGAGCTTGCAGAATCATTGGGGGTAACTCAACAAGTCATTTCTGTACAATTGAGAGCCATGGGAATGATTCAAAAACAAGGAAATTGGGTGCCTTATGAACTGAAACCGAGAGATGTTGAAAGGCGATTTTTCACTTGTGAACAGCTGATTCAAAGACAATAGAGAAAAGGTTTTTTGCATCGGATTGTGACTGGGGATGAGAAGTGGATATTCTATGATAACCTCAAGAAGAAAAATACTACGCTAAGCCCGGTCAATCATTGCCATCGATCTCAACATCAACATCACAACCGAACATTCATGGTTCGAAGATCATGCTCTGTATCTGGTGAGACCAAAAAGGGTCTTGTTTACTATGCTAAAATCTGGCGATTCCATTACGGGCGATCGGTATCGGCTACAATTGATTCATTTGAGCCGTGCATTGCGAGAAAAACGGTCGGAATACGAGCAAAGACATGATAAAGTTATTTTTCTTCATGACAACGCTCGGCTTCATGTCGCTAAAAAAATATTTGGAAATGCTCAAAGGGATATTTTACCGCACCCGCCGTATTCTCCGAATGCTTGCTTCTTCTGATTACTGGTTGTTCTGAAGGATTTGGCAAGTCACCGGTCCACTTTTTTCGCAGAAATCGAAAATTAGCTCCAAAATTGGATCGCCTCCAAAGACGAGTCATTTTTTTGAGATGGAATTCGAAAATTGCCTGAGAGATAGGAAAAAATAATAGGTAGCGATGGATAGTACTTTATTGATCTGTTCATTCATTTTGTTTCGAAATAAATGCATTTTTGAACGGATTAATTTATAAATAATCTCCCAATAATTGTAAATTAACAATTGTAAATAATTTATTTTATATTTAAATTATATACTATTATATTAACTGCATGAATAATTTTTTAGCGCATATATCCGCGCTTGACTCTTATTATATGCCTATATATTTTCATGCTTCTAATTTTTGAAAAAAATGTTTCAAATAAAAATTGTAGAGTTTGAAGAAGATCATTAGATGAACTATTTATATTTTCAATCTATTTTGGGCCCAATAAGAGTTCAAGTTAATTTGTTTTTTAATCTAAATAACTCTTTAATGGCCCTCTTCAAATTCTACAACTTGAAAATTTTTTTCCAAACTGTATTATGAGATATTTTGTGTCAAAGTTAAAATAATCAAATATCAAATCAGGTACAGAATCTACAGGATCCTAGAATTTGACTATCTGAAATATTTATTTCAAACGTAATCTTTCGACTGATAGCGTTAGTTTTTTTTATATCGCTTTTGCAATTAGGAACGTTCTCTTGTGAACACAGTATTGAATAGGAATATTCCTTTTTCGATCAAAATGAATATAAAAATACTGTTCTATTTATAAAGAAAGAATTACAAATGTTCATGAACAAAAACGAATTTATGTCCTCAGATATCATTCATTTCAATTTATTTCAATCCACCTCCGGGCTCTAAAGCATGAACTCGAACAAATTAAAATGAATTGCAATTTTTAATTCATTTTAATTCATTTTCGTTTACTGGGAAAATATTTGATTGTTATTGTTCATATATCTATAAATATTTATTGTTTTTATTTTTTAACCTTTCGTTGATATACTGTGAATCATTCACAAAATTATTTTAACTTTCTGAAATTCAATTTTCTTTTATTTTGTAGAACAAAAATACAATGTTTATAAAAAATAAAAAATTTTAAATATTAATCAGGCTTTCGAGATTGAAAAATATAATCAAATATATCGGGCTAAGAGCTTAACACAGCGCGGAAATTGTTGCGCAAATTTCAATATAATTGATTAATAACATCTACATAAAAATATCATCTACATATAAATATAAATATACAATAGTTGTCTGTACCATTTTATTTGACGTTTCGATTTTCTTCAAACCATCATCAGCGAATCCATAAATATTATCGTGGATGTTTTGACAATGTTGAAATTCAAATCTTTGTAAGACTGAGGATGAGTGTTTCTCTATTTTCTGGTTGAAAATAATCGTTTGTCTTTTCGTTAAAAAGAAGTATGTCAACGAACTTTAAAATGCGCGGCAAAATGATTTTTCGGTTTTGAAATGCAAACTGTACTAAACTACCGCAGTAATATCACGAGTTAACTTGACTAGCAATTTAATAATTTAATTTTTTCGCATCTGAATGATCTTAATAATGCTGAGTGACATATTAAAATCTAAAGGGCTACATACGTATAAAACAAATTGTATAAAACAAATTCACACAGAATCATAAGCACTTTAAGGCATTGATTTCTATATGTTTAATTTAATCAACACAAGAATAAAAAATTAAGATTCTTTCAAACCAAAACACAATAAATATACAAAATCAAGGCAATAGGAATTTGCGCTATAATTCGTGTGCTGACAGTTGATACAAATATATAAATATAAAAGATGTTAGATCAAATAATAAAATTAATAATACATTAAAAATACATTAACTAATAAAACGAAGAACAAGAAGTACGCTTCAGCTAACTTTTAGCTTTCTTCAGCATTGTAAAAAACCATTCTAATCATAGATGAATTCCTGCAGTTCGGCTTGTATTGGACTTACTTTATGTTTAACGATCGGTACTATAAGCGGAATTTCGGGACACTTATGAGTTCACCCTTGATTTGTAGCTGCTGATTTGGTTATGCAGAACCTTGAGATAGAGGTGCTAAGCACTTTTGATTTTGACATCTCATTTTTTTCGTTATGCTGATGACTTAGTTATGGTCTTTCTCAGAAACTGATGAAGTATTGACTAAATTTAATCCGTTTCATCCGAGAATTCAATTTACAATGAAAATTGGTGGCCAAAAAATTAATTTTTTAAATACAACGATTATAGCCGATAACGGTGATATTAAGTTTGACATATAGAGGAGACCGGAGCATAAGTCACAAAAATTCAAACTGTTAAAAATGCATATAAATATAAAAATTTGTATATCATTTTTTTTAATAACTAAAGCATAATGCATATTTTAAAATTTAATAAATATTTTAGTAAATATTTATTAGTTTTTAAGAAAAAATAAAAACATATTTTTAAAGAAATAACTCATACTCGGGATATCATAAGTCACACATAAAATAGAATTATGCAAGAAATAACGGTGATGAAAGTTTAAAAATATTTTCAATTAACTTATACATTCTTCTTAGTCACTAATAAAATATAATTACAACTAATAATTATTAAATAATAAAATAAAAAGTTATAAGAAAAGTTATAAGAAAACAAATGAGAACTAATCATTAATATAAGATAAAAAATTTATTACAATAAAATAAAATTAATTGCTTAGAAGTATAAACTATTCTTTTAGTATATATATTTTCTGTCATTTCATCATAAATAATTAATGTATAACCCCAATTATACATTTAATAGAAAACTATAAAAAAAGAAATGTTAGATTATTACTTGTAGTAAGTTGGGAAAAGATGCAAATAAACTTGCATCTTATTTTCATATATGTATCTTCTATTACAAAACAATATTAAAACAATATTAAAACAATATTAAAACATTTTTATACGATTAAAAAATTATTATTGTACCACGAAAACCATAATGATCGATACTTTTTGATACGGTAGAATTTAATCACTGCCATCTAGATAAAAAATATATGGACAATGAACAGTCATACTGTACCAGTATTAATTTAACCTTTTTAGGTTATATTAAATAATCGATGATTCATAGTGCCCCGGTTTCCTCTACCATAAACAAACGTTCTCTGATAGATATCTTAATTTTAATTCTCAGCATTCCCTCTCATAAAAAAAGAGGCATGATTATTGGTCTAATTGACAGGTTCTTTTTACTCTCGCATCCAGAATTTCATAAAAAGAATCTTGAACATGTAATTAAAATTTTATTGAATAATGATTACTCTTTATACTTTATATTCAATACTATGTTTAAAAGTATAAAACAATTTGTCAATAAAAAGCTAATTAGTCAGAAGTAATTTCACAGACAAAATTAAAAAAAGAAAAATGTTATGTTATTCTAATAAAATGATAAATGTTATTCTGTTCATAGAGTTGGAAAAATTTAGTCAACGGTGTTGTCTCGAAATTGTCTTTTTTCAGTCTAAACAAATTGTCTTGTTTTGTCAAATTGTCAAAGATTCTCTTCCCATAAATCTTATTCTCAAAATGTAGTATAATATATAAAATATTGTAATAATTGTGACGCTACTTATATTGGATAAACTGATAAATGGCTAAAGACTAGAATTTCTAAATATAAGAAGAAACATAAAAAGAAATAGTATACACTAACTCTGTCATCGATGATGAATCATCAATTACAATTTGGACATGATTTTAAATGAAACGAAGTTTTGAAGTTTTTGATGTAGAGACAAACTATAGGAAGCATTTAATTTCTGAAACGATGAATATCAAACGATAAAAAAAATAACATCAATTTGAATACGGACGCGAAATTAACCTACCACTGTTATTTGGATTCATAATATTGTTTATGTATATGACATTGTATTTGCCAAATTGAAACTTGATCATATATGTAAGATTTTTACCATTAGTTCACATGTAATTGTAAGATTCAGAGTCTCTCTGGTCCTATCGTTTTTAATAACCTCGTCATGTTACGTTGGAGGATTTTATATTTCATTTAGATGAATTTTTTAAATGACCTCTATCGACACTTCTCGGGTTAGTCGTTGCAATTTATCATCCAGCTTGTGTGAATTTTTTTGGGAGAGCTCCTTTTGCCCGACAATTGCATAAGGAAGTTAGTGGACAATCCACGTTATACCATCATCTATGACTAAAATAGTTTTTTACAACACTAAAAAAGATTAGAAGTTAACCGAAACGTCTCTTTCTTCGTTTTATTAGTTGACAATATATTATTAATTTTATTATTTGATTTATCTTCTATATTTATATATTTATATCAGCGCACGAATTACAGTGCAGATTCTTATTGCCTTAATTTTGTATGTTTTTAAACATTTATTATGTTTTGTTTAATCAGTCATTCGAGCTTGAAGATAAAATATTTTTAGTTCCAATTATTCAATTACATAATTTATTGGAATATTTTTTGTCTAAACTTATATTATTTTCCTTCCTTCATAACGTATTTTTTTTATAAAGAAAACTAGTAACAAACCTGATAAAACATTTGCCGGGAAGGAGGTACCATACCTTCTCGGTATATATACACATTCTCATATAAATGCCGCTCTTTCTTCAAATTTTGTTCCTGATTCAACGTAGCAGTAAGTACTGCAGGTTTCTGTTTAGAAACAGGTGCTGATTTATATGGTAATGTGTAATTTGAATAATTTCTTTTACATCTGACAGTTGAACCTAATCCATCTATAAATCACATGAGAGTTAATTTAATAGAATCTTATATTAAATTAAATAAAGTATATTTTAAAATTTAGATATATCTTTGATAATAAAAAATAATAACTTACGCATAGCTTTTAATCTATAATCCAATGTCTGATATTTTCTCGCATTAATATCCTTTCTTGGATCATAGCCTAATTTTATCCACATAATTCTCCATGGTCCAGTCATAAAATAATATGCTACTGATGGTAATAATATCTTCAGTTGTTCGGATGTAAATCGTGTTTTATACATAATGGCATTTTTTGACCAGATTGGACGCTCTTCGAACAGTTGACGTACTTGCTCCAAGTGTGTGTTTTGAAGAAACTTCACTTTCATAGCTGTTTCAATGCCTTTTGGTGCTGCGGTAGGTATTTCAGATGTAGAAAAGTACACGTAACTGGGAAAGCCTGCTTTAGATTTTTTGTTTGTACCAATTACATTGTCTGAGTTTGAATCTGTTTCAGTTTTTGGTATATACTGTTGGACAGTATCCATTCTGCTGAAAATAGCTGGTGGAAGAAAATATGGTACATCATTCTTCAACCAAGAATAAAGAGGAATGCCCGTTGGATAAATTAAACTATATATGCATTCCAATTTTTTTGGATTTAATCTGTTCTGTGTCATTGGAACATATTGAAAATCACATAAATCTAAAAAAGAAAAGATATTAATATCTTTAATATTCATGTATATGAGAAAAATTAATATAAAGATAATATTTTGTATAATTTATATAATACGCACGCATGCACACACAGATAATTAATTTTAATTTTAATAGATAAATATTTTGAAAAATATAGAAGATACAGAAAAATGTTTTAGACAAAAATAGAACGATTTTAAAGGAGATATATATTTTAGCCACGTTTTTTTTAAGTAAAGGCGTCAAAAAGATACGAAGATCACTTAATTTTTTTTAAATGGAATTATATTTGTTTTTTATTTAATGATTCCTCTAATTATTTTACATATAAAAGCATTAAAGTAAAGATACAAAAAAAAATCAATAGTTTATGAGATATTGTATACTTTATTTTGGCATATATTGAATATCTCGTCAATATTAAATATCTCGTAAATCATTGATTTTTCGATAATTGAACCTTAATACTTTTATGAACAGAATAATGAAATGAATCAATTGTAAAAAAAACACATAATCGTTTATTTACAAAAGTATTTTGTTTACATATTTTTTTTAACAAATATGTTTTTTTAACACCAATTGATTTATCTTCTTATTCTATTCTTAAAAATATTAAGGAATAATTATCAAAAAATTCATAGTTTACGAGAAATTAAATATTTTTGTCAATATGAATAAGACAGAATAAGGTATAACTTACTCTGTAAACTACTGATTTTTTTATTTATCTACCTTAATATTTTTATAATGCAAAATAATTAGAGGAATTGTATTAAGTTAAAAGATTATATTGTATAATTCTATTTAATGAAATAGAGTAATGACCTTCGTATCTTTTTGATCCCTTCATTCTAGAAAAAAAAATAATCAAATACGACTCCCTTGAAATCGTTCTTATTTTCTGAAACGTTTTTCTATATCTTTCACATTTTTCGAATATTTATCTGTCATAATATTAAAATGAATCACCTCGCGTATACAGAGTATGTTCCTTATATAACATACTTTGTTATTTCATAAACTAAAAGAGGTAAACTTAAAAAAATATATCAAATTAAATTGTTTTAACTAACTCTATTGTAAGCACAGTAATCACTTAGAAAAATTATCTGTGTTAAAGACTGGAGAGATATGTATAATTTTTGAACGATAAAATAAATATTTTCATATAATAAAAGTTGTAGTGTCTGTTCTAATGAATACAACAATATATGTATAATATAATAAAATTACAAATTATACAAGTTATTTTGATTTAAGATTTTACGTAGACTATTACTTTTTCAGTTTTGGTTAGGTTAGGTTACGATATAGCCAACTTCGAAACTGAAAAAATAATAATCCCTGCAAAACCTTAAATTGAAATATTTTATACAATTTTATATATTTATAAAATAATTTTGTTTCGTTTGTTTCGTTATATCATATATTACATATTGTATTTGTTAAAAGAGACGGTATAACTTGTTTATTTATTGATTATATCAAAATATTTTTTTATGTGTAAAAATTATGCATATCTCTGTTCTGTAATATGGATAATTTATCTAACAAATAAATCTATTTTTCACTTGCCGAATTTAATGAAACTTAGTACATTTGTAGAGCAGCCAAAAATAATAGACACGTATTTTTTTTATATCAGCAATGGTTTGAGAATGAAAATTACTATTACAGTAATAAGTGCGACCACCTAATTTCTTGCATTTTACTCTATTAAAGCTACTGCTAAATTTTAGAGGTGATAAGAGGCTATCATGTTTCTTGAAAGCAAAACCAGTATAAAAAATGTAAAATTCAAAATGGCACACTTAATGTGGCGACTTGCTGAAAGAGAAACAATCTTATCTCGCTCTTTGCCGAACCCAGGAATAACTGAGGTCTATTATTCTTTTTTTGCTTTTGTTCTTTATTTTTTTAATATTTCTTTGTTTCTATGTTTTTTTATATTTTTATAATTTTTATAATATTTGTAATTTTGTAGCGCGATTTTTCATTTTTATTCTATGTATTCTTTACAAAAAGGATATTGAAAAATTCTTGTATGTATAAAGATTTTGTTTTACACCAAGCGCATTTTATTACTATTACATTATCACATATCAAAGCATAGAAACTTTCACAATTTTTGAAACAGTGATCTACAGGATTATCAAAATGAAGTGGCTTCTTTTCTAAATATTCACTTTTGTACGAATATTTAAATAAATTTATAAAACGAGAAGAAAATAATTAATTATGTATAAGCGATTGAAGTTTAATAACATTGTTTCTTAAGTGTAAGTTCATGTAATTATACAAAATAACTGTTTGAAAATGTTTAATGAAATTTTTCTAAATTCTGAAGCTGAATACATCGAAAGATTGAATCATCCCAGTTGTTCCTGCAGGAATTAAAAAAATTTTAATATTTTTTGATAATTTATCCATTGCCTCAAATATTTTCAAATTTTGACTACTCTATGAATCTAAAATACTATCGTTACAATTAGGAAGATAAACATTTGTAAATCATATTTTTACAAGATTTGTCGATGTTTTACCTGAATTTGAAGGTAATATAACATTACCACATTTAAAAAGATTTGCTTCTACTCGAGATCCAATTCCATATTTTTCTTGTATATAATAATTAACAGCAGTGACAAAAGAGAATCACTGATATGATGGGTTGTATAACTATGTATCATAGAATTTGTTGATCAATATAAAAAAATATAGAAACAAAAAAAATAAAGAACAAAAGCCAAAAAAAAGACGAAATGGGAATAGACTTCGTCAGTTATTCCTGAGTTCGGCAAAGCGCGAGATAAGATTGTCTCTCTTTCAGCAGGTCGCCATATTGAGTGTGCCATTTTGACTTTTTTTTACACTGAATTTGTTTTCAGGAAACGTGAAAGTCTCTTATCATCTATAAAATTTAAAATTTAATAGCTCTAATAGAGAAAGCTAAAATGCAAGAAATTAGATGCTCACTATAAGCGTAAGGATAATTTTCACCCTCAAACCTGCACCATTGCTACTATAAAAAAACATTTCTATTCTATTATTTTTGTCTCTGCTCTACAAATGTAGCTTCATTAAGCTTCATTAAATTTGGCGAATGACGAAAAAGCTTGTAAGTGATCACCATGCTTACAATAGAATAATTTAATATGATATCCCAGATAGAAAAATTTCGCTAAAATTTCAGTGAAATTTTAGAGAAATAAAATTAATTAATCTTGTTATTGCTAAAATAAATATTATTGATTATTATCATATTCTAGAGCACATATGATAAAATTGTAAAAAAATGTTTCCCCCTGAATTCGGGAATTAATTTTATGGCTCTTAAAGGATCACCCATTATAATGCATATCTTGCGTTGATGCAATGGGAAGATGAGAATTGTTTCTAATCGATAAATATCCATAATGTTAATGAACGTATAATTGTAACATCTGATCAAAAATGTTGTAAGAAAGATGAACATATTGTTATAAATGCATATATATGATATTAAAAATCCTATTTTTAATATCTTACAATAATTTTTATATGTAAATGTAAAATTTTTCACAAAAGTTATTAATGTATTAATTTAAAAAATTAATAAAATGATAATATATGATGCGCAATTAAATAAAACAATTATAATCAAAATTATAAAGGGCTACGAACAAAAAGCTATTACTTGCTAATATTTAATCAATTTAATTTGATCACTTATGAAATCATTTTCAATATTGAATAAACAAATTAATACAAAAAAATAAAATTAAAAAAAGAAGTAATAATAAGACGATTTAATAAGATTATTAAAGATTAGCAAATAAAATTTGTTCGTAGCCTTTTACATTTTAGTTGTAATTGTTTTATTAAATTGAGCATCATATATTATCATTTTATCAATTCATGCGGGCGAGAATAATCCGTCTTATTACTTCTTTTTCAATTTTACTTTTTTATATTAATTTGTTTATTTAACATTGAAAATGACCTCCGCCTTACAGAACTCTGCCTGGGATAGATTAGAAAGTAGTCGTCACGGCCGGTTCCAAGCCTGGAGAAAGAAGGAGGGTTAGCATGTTGGGCTAGCAACTCGCTGTAAAACAATGTACATTCATAGTTCTGCTAATACAGTTTCAAAACAAGGATGGATCGAAGAAATAAAGACACGACAAGGAAGAGGAAAAAACGAATATGGAAAATGAATATATTTAGAATCAGATAATGTCATCATGGAGGACATCATGGAGGAATAAAGACCAAGAGATCAATAGACCAAGAGATCATAGAACTCACTAAACACAGAATAGACATCTGCAAAATCTCGAAAACGAAGAAAAAAGACAATGTTAGATACAAGAAATATATCCTGTTTTACAGCAGAAAAGACAAGAATCAAAGGGCGCAGGAAGGGGTAGAGATACTCATACACGAAAGGCTTAAAAATCACATAGATTAAATGAACTACTATTAACAACAATTTAATACATTTAGTGTTAAAATTCCAAACAATGAGAATACTAAGTACTAAGTATCTACGCACTCGACATATCTAAATTGAAGGAAATCAGAGAAGATTTTACGACAAACTCCAGGATATTCTAAATGGCATATCGAAAAACGACAGGATATTTGTGATCAGACTTTAATGCAAGAATAGATAACACATCTCTGTCGGGCATAATGCAAAAGTTTAATAAAAAGGAGATAAATGATAACGGTCTTCTGATTTCGACATGCGTCGTTTAAAATGCATGTTTTAAATGAGCTTCGAATTAACAATATCTTTTTTGAATATAAAGTGTAACACAATACACCTTCACGACACTACTTAATCGAACACTACTTAATCGAAAATGACAAATGTCGAACTAGATGATTTCGACGTTGAATCGACATCGGTTTAATGTCAATTTCATTGTCATTTCTCACTAGAGGCCAGAAGTCGGCCATCGATTACATAGTAACCAATAGAAGAATTCACCCATAGATCCTAAATGTCTGGATTCTAAAATCACCTAATGTAAGAACAGGTCACGCATTGCTACTTTGCAAATGTCATCTCATAGAGAAACTCCATAAAAAGAAAGAATAATGCTATATAACAAATTTGAATATAGTCACTAATAGACGAAAGCACTCGCACATTATACCTGAATAGATTAGCAGGAAAAATATGCGCTAACTAAATAGTATGAGAGGATAATGTGAACCAGACGAAGTGGGAAAACATAAAATCTAACATAACTGACAGTGCAACGGAGGCACTAGAGAGTAGAAAGTAAACGTAAATGAGAAGGGGAATAAAAAACCCTGGTTTACAGAGCAGATCAAGACATTGGAAAAGAAAAGAGCATAGTCTATAGGAGCAACCCAACCCAAGAGGAATAAGATACAGGTGACCAGAAACAGAACAATAAATGCCATAATAGAAATAAAAAGGTTACTAGGAGAACATCTCATGTGAAAAGAAACATAATCTGTATGGCGCACAAAGGAAGATCTGTTGAAGAAAAGAAAGAAGCCCATCAACGAAGAAGTTCAAATTAATTTTATAACCTCGGAAATCTATAATAGATAAACTTCAAATCTTTATCAAAGCACAGAGGGGAATGGAGAAAACCGAGAATAAAGGAATAGGACCAAGAGATGGAATATGTAACATTTGAGGAGATACACAGCACAATTAGAAAGTTAATCTTCTAGGGACCGGCATGTTTTTGATCGACTTTTTTACTTTTTTACTTTAAAACTTTTTTGTCAATGTCATGGGATTGAGTGGCAAAAAAGGTGATGCCACTGTTGAATTCCTAAAGGGCTACCGATCCGAATAAAAATGACATCTCTTATTTTTTGTTTTTTAACTAAATATCATTAGATACTGTTAGAATAATTATCTATCATTGTAGAGTAAAAATTTCACAAATAACGTATGTAAAAACATTTTTTAGTGCAGTAAATTATGTTCATGCAATAAAATAAACTTCTTTATATAATCTCGTGCATGATGGTTGTCGAGAAAGTATGCGCCGGCATACTCATGGTGCGCACCCTGCTCTCCAAAATATATGCGGACATCATAAATGTGGTGCAAACATCATAAACCCCAAAAAATTAACTAAAATGATTCAAAGTCCCTAAAGGGATCTTCGATCCTCTAAAGGTTAAAGAACCGAAAAGCCTAGGACTAAATTACTAATGAACTAATCAAATATGCAGAAACTTAACTCGAGAAGAAACTAAGCTCTTTCTTAAAATAATAAAGGATGAACAAATCCCGGATGAGTAGAGGACAAGCACAACCATCTTTATCTCTAAGAAAAGAGACAAAAAAGATCCAAGAATAATCGAGACATGAAGCTGCTAAGCACCATACAAAAAATATTAACCAAAATAATATCAAAAAAAATCAGTAGAAATCAGTGAAGAACAACAGGAATTCCAACAAAACTAGTCAACCATAGACGTCACTTTTATACGACAATTGGTTGAGAAATCTTTGAAATATGATAAGCCCTTAAACTTCTATGCCTTAAACAAGCATTTGATAGAATTAAACTTCAAGAGTACAAAAAATATT
>NW_012130066.1:13262872-13265477 GCF_000143395.1 Atta cephalotes | reverse complement strand
AGAGAGAGAGAGAGAGNGNNNGNGGGGGGGGGACAAGGTTGTCCTCCATAAAATTCCCTGACATTTCCCTGATTTCCAAAAAAAATTTTATAATTTTCCTTGACTTTCAATAATACAGATTTTGAAAATTTTTTTTGTATTTTCATCCTGATTTGAAAATCGTTAAATATTTTATTGATAGAGTAATTTAACATAGTGTAAATTATTACTGAGTATTGCTGATACTGCATTTAATTGTTAAGTTATTGGGAGTACAAATAAGTTTCCGCAGTTTTTATCAAAAATTAAGGATTTATTGTGAAAGAACGGTACATAATGTTTTATTCAAAGTAATGGCCATCGCTAGCCACTACTTTTTCCCATCTTTCTGGTAGCATGTGGATACCGCGTTGGAAGAACGCTTCATCTTTTGAGGCTATCTAATCATCGATACAATTTTTGGTATCTTCATATGATGTGAAATGTTCAGACAGGCCATGCGTCATTGATCGGAACAAGTGATAGTCGGAAAGAGCAATGTCTGGAGAATACGGCGGGTGGGGTAGAACTTTGAGTGTTTCTAAATAGGTTTTGACCAGCTCATGTGGTCGAGCATTATCATGCAGGAGAATATTTTCTTCTTTTTGTCATGCCTGGAGTAGTAGTGGGCGCGTTTTTCCTTGAGTGCTCGGATCAATCTCATCAATTGTGTTCGGTAGAGAGCCCTAGTAATGGTCTCGTTCGGTTTGAGCAACTCATAATACACAACACCAAGCTGATCCCATCAAATACACAACATGAGTTTTTTTCCATGAATATTTGGCTATCGATGTTGAAGCATGGCCAGGTGATCCCCATGATTTCCTCTTCTTTGGGTTATCGTAGTGGATCCATTTTTTATCACCAGTGACTATATGGTACGATGCAAAAAAACCCTTTCGTTTATGCCTGGCAAGCAGCATTTCACATGTGAAAAATCGGCGTTCAACGTTTCTCGGCTTCATATGGAACTCAATTCCCTTGCTTTTGAATCAATTCCCAATGATTTCAAACGATATGAAATTGTTTGTTGAGTCATTCCTAATGTAAGTGTAAGTTCTTTTTGCGTTTGGCACGAACCTTCATCCAATAATGCTTCCGCGTCTTCGTACACTTTCGACCTTCCGCTATGTTCTTTGTCTTCGACGTCAAATTCGCCGTTCTTAAACTTTTGAAACCACTCACGACAACTTCTCTCACTTAAGGCAGCATCACCATATGACCTACAAGCAATCTATGAGCCTCAGCTGCAGATTTCTTCAAATTAAAGAAGTAAATCAAAAGTTCCCGCAAATGACGCTTATTCGGCTCAAAACTCGACATTTTCATACAAAAAAAATACATGATGCTGATACACAATCGCTAATATTTCAAGGTTATGATGTTGCCGGATGTCCAATCTTACGATATGTTGTTTTACATCAAACAATTTTAACTATAGTTTATTAGTGGCGCCGTCTTTTGCAAACGGCGGAAACTTATTTGTACTCCCAATATTTTTTTTATCTTTTTCTTTTATGTATGAACACGATTCTTTTCTTCTTTCTCTCTTCCTCTTTGTTGCTATACATAGAACAGAGCCTTCCAAATCGGGCACCGCAGGCCCTTAATTCCCTTGCCTCTCGCCCGCTCATGCTTGTTCCTCACCATGAATCCAACGCTTCTCATCTATTCATGCACCGGCGCGGTGACGCAGCGTATTATTTCGTATAGCAGTTAGGCGCGGTTTCATTGAAAGATATATGTATACCAAGAAAGAAATAAAAACAAAAGGAGCCATATTTATGACTTATTTTATTCTCGTTTGGGATTTCTATTAATTCTAAGAATTATATTTAAATACTTGCTTGCGACAGCTTTAAACGCGTGTGGCGGGAAAACTGGAAGGTAGCGTTGGAAGGAGTAAAATTGAGAAGGGCCTGCTTACTGTTGAAATCTTGGCGGGGACACGATCACGTGACTATTTGGAAGGCTCTGACTTAGAATATAAGAAGAATAAACATAAATCAATGAATACAGTTTCTTTTTTACCAAAACTGAATCCTGTTTATTAAAATCTCAATCTGCTATTATGAAGATTAACATATTTGAAAGAAAAGTCACAAAAATATGAAATTAACATTTATTTCTCTCTTGTTCATAAACATATAACGTGACATAGAGAAACATAGAGAAATATAACATGACATAGAGAACTTCCTTAGATAAAACAAAAAAACATACAATTTAAAAATTTCGATGTTCTTATAATAGTAAAGCATTTTAAATCACTACTAAAGTTTACGTTAGCTTTTTAACACTAAAATTTCATTCAAATTTTAAACTTCTTTACAGCTTTATTTTTCCAAAAAATTTTGCTAAATCCCTGATTTTTCCATGACTTATGGCAACCCTGAGGGAGAGAGAAAAAGAGATGGTAATTTACAATCTTTTTAAAGTATGACATAACATTTAAATATGAGAATTTAAATATTGCAAATCTGTAAAAAAAACTTGACACTGCAAGAAATCTCAAACATATTAACTGAAATACATAAAATTTTTTATTTTTAAATTAAAATTTTAACGTTTAATTTTTTAAATTTTT
>NW_012130066.1:13247704-13262852 GCF_000143395.1 Atta cephalotes | reverse complement strand
ATTATAATAATAATAATAAATAANAANAATTTTTAATGAATGTTTTTTATTGAAAATATTAGGTGTAGTAAAAAGAAATCCATTAGCCTTCAAAAAAATTATGGTGAATTAATCATTCCATAATGAATGAAATATGTCGTAGTCAGATTTTTTAAAGATGTGGAACATTATTTCAAAAATTAAAAATCAATTTTTTATTTGTATTTTCCTGTCAGAAATGTATCTAATATAATATTATATATATTTATATATACATTATTATAATTATATATACATTTGGAAATATTTTATACAATATGGCATATGTAATCAGAAGTAATCGATTTTTTTTATATTTACTAACATCGTTTGCGCCAAATAATTTTTATTGACGCAATTACGTATTTCAGTTAATATGTTTGAGATTTCTTACAGTGTCAAATTTTTTTTACATAGATTTACAATATTTAAATTCTCATATTTAAACGTATAATATCATGCTAAAAAGTGTAAATTTTTTTCAGATTTTTTTAATTCACACGGCAAGAAAATAAAAATAAAAAATTAAAATTAACGTTTTTCACCATTGGATAAGTTTACATGGATAAGTTTAGCAGGTTGAAATTTTATGTAAAATAATCTTTTATCAAGCTTAACAATATGATGTATTCAAAATTGAATTTGATTAGGGAGCATTTTTTATATGTTTATTCAGGTATGGCCTTTGTGGAGAAATTTCAGCGATTTTCAGTTCAATTTTAGCGATTTTTCAGCATTTTGATTGATAAAAATTAATTTTAGATTAAACAATGTAAGTAATATGGCTCAATAAATTATAAATTTAGTATAACAAAAGAAGGTTACGAGCCAAAAAATTATATCATATATCATTAGTATATTTAATATTTATAAAAGAGAAATCAAAGATATATATTTTATATTTCTTATACATTTTTTATTTTTGTTTATTATTTATGTTCAATAATTTGTCAAATTTTTGTTCAATATATCTTTTATAAATACTAATGATATAATGTAATTTTTTGGCTCATAGCTCTCTTTTGTCATACTAAATTTTAGATTAATTTTAATTCAGTGGAATTTTAATTCAGAAAAATTTCAGTAAATTTTCAGCAAAATTTTCAGAACAATTTCGGTTTAAATTTAGCAATTTTTTAGGATTTTTCGTTGAAAAAATCACACTGACAATTTCAAAGAAATTTTAGATAAAGAATAATGGCAGTTTAGGGCCAAAATTTACCTGTAATTGAAACGTACGAAATCGATCAATTTTTATAGAATTAGATATGCTGAATTCAAATATGAAGCTTAAAAATTCTCAAAGTCCGGGGAACTTTGAGAAAATTTTTCTGTATGAAAGCATCGTTTTGCAGCAAAATGTTTCTTAATAAACAAATAGTAATTGTAAAAAAAAAGAAATATCCTTTTATTAATATTTTTCAGAAGAAAAAAGAGAAATCTCTGCTATGAAATCTCTTATTACCGAAATTGCACATTTTTATGATTCTCTACTTTGTAAGCTCAGACTGCATTTTTTAACCTGCTTGCGCCTTATGTAACAAAGATGCTATTCTTTGGTCGTAGAGTTATAAAAAAAGTATGATATACATTTTTCACATCGCCATGATATAATAAAAATTATAATAATGATGACGATATATTAATATATAGATTAGGATATACTTTGCGTCGCAGTATCTCTGCTTTTAGGGTACGCAAAGAAAAAAAAATGCATTCTTATTATACAATCTGAATGCAAGCTATCGATTGAGCATAGAACTTTATCGATTCAACCCTTATTCAATATTATTGAAAAATTATTGGAAAATATTTTGCCGCAAAACAAAGCTTAATATTCTTCAAAGTTCCCTGGATTTTGAAGAATTTTAAACTTCATATTCGAGTTCAGCACGTTTATCTGTATAGAATGACCGATTTCATATGTTTCAGTTACAGATAAATTTTGGCCCTAAACTGCCGCTATTCTTTCAAAGAAATTTGAGCAAATTGTAATAAAATGTTCGAATAAATTTGAGGAAAAATTTTGGTTCAATTTCGACGATTTTTTAGTATTGTTGTTGAAAAATTTACTTTCAGCGAAATTATGGAATTTTAACAAATTTTCAACAACTTCTTTAAAATATCACTTTCAACAAAATGTCTGCAAAATTTCAGCAAAATTTCTATCAGGGATTATATTTATTAGGGCTATCTCTGTTTATAAGATAAAAAGGGATAGCTACTTAACAGTGACACTCTGTATATACATATACATATTTATATATAATATATATATAATAAATACTCATAAATTTGAATTCAGTCTCTATTCTTCCTAATATTTTTAAACGTGGTACTTCGTAGTCTGTCCTTTGAGATAAATTTTCATATTTATTGTTGTTAAAGATAAACAGGTTCTTTTTCCTTTTTAATAGATTCTTGTCTGTACACATATCATATAGATTTTTATTATCTGTAGCACATTTTTTTCTCAGCTGCTCCTTTATTATTATAATAAAAGTTAACACTGCAATCTTTTTCCTAGTTAACAAAATGACAACATTAACATTATCATGATTATACTTTTTTCTTATAATAGCAAATGTTGAATTAATTTGTTAAATAGATTTATTTTTTAAATGGAATGTATGAAGATCTTTAATAGAAGGAGTATCTCTAATAGAAGGAGTAATTTTGATCTGTAATATCTATAAACTTTGGTTTTATAAGCTCCATGATAACAATTTTGACATTTACCTTATTTTTGTTTATTCTAACTCTAAGTAAAAAGCCATTTGTTCTATGTCTATCCCCACAAGTAGGTTTGCTATAACCATCATCAGGTCTAAATCGTAGTTCTAATCTTCTATTAGGAACATTTACAGTCTGTTAAATAATCAAATATATAGTTAAATAATATAATTAAACTAACTGAATATAATATTTATTATTGTATCATACCATAGATATGGAACTAATGCCACCCAATGTTTCAATAGCTTTATCGACATTAACAATGTTTCCTGGATATTTAATACATATTAATTTCTTGTCGAATCTGTGTCCAGAAATTATTGGGCCTGCATATTTGCCATCTTGTTGATTATTTATCTTTATCTATAATGAAACAAATAGATTCTATATATATATATATATATATATACTCATATTTGATATAACACCTCATAAATTATAAACACATAAAATTATTTTAAAAATTTATAACACAAAGTGATGAATACTAACATGATTCTTTGTAAAAAAAAAATATAAGCTTTGTCATAGACAATTATTTTAAATTTCATAATCAGGTTTTCTTATTTTAATGATTATATATTATTTATTCAAATTTATAACAATTGTTTTCTCTTTTATTGTCCTTTTAATATTTAAAAGTATTGATTAACTGATTAATTTGATTTTCTTATCACAATTGACTAAATTTTATTTTATTATATTTTATTGACTTTCATAAATTTGGTGATTAAAGAATTAATACAACGATTTAGTAGAATATAGACAAAGTTTCAAGTCTTAATTTGATGTTACTAAATGATAACTTCCATGTAAAGAATGATCACAATTGTTGCAATATAAATAAAATACTAATGTATAACACCGTTTTGTTGTTGAAAATCAAGCTATCTATAAAAGAAACTGAATAATATACTATCAGTGAAGCATATGCAACTTTGCATACATATGCAAAGTGGCGAATATCAAATCAAGAAATCTTAATTATATTCGCAATTATAATTTTTGTATACTATAATTTTTTAAATTATAGTATAGTTTAAGACTTAGGAAAATTATTTATAAGATAGAAGAATGACAAAAAAGTAACGATAAATTACAATAGATAAACATTGTATTTTAAAAACTGAAGATGACCTAATAATGGAAAAACGAAAGATCTTGTTACATTATGTTATAAATAAACAATATTAAATATTCGCAATAAAAACCAGCGTTGGCTTATATGCTCATTTACATGTTGGATTGATTTATTATAGAAGCCATTTATTGTATAATTACAATAAAGTAATAATTACAATAGCAGTAAGCTTTATAAATATATATATAGTTTTTTATCAACTTTATATAGTTTTCAAAAAATAATTTATGTGGCATAATTGTGCATCTATTTGAATCCAAGTATTTAACTCGTTGTCTCTTATTTTCTTTCCTTTTATATTTTACATATGATTATTTATGATAATCGTAATTTATTTTAAATACAGAAAGTAAATTAAATACAAAAAGTTCAAGTTTAAATTAATTTATTATTAATGTATAAAGATTTTAATCCTTCATATTATATACATTTTTAAAAATTTAGTGTATTAGGTGTACAACTTTGCTTCCGCCGTTTTCCTATAAATGGCTTTAGCGGTAAGTGGTGGTCGAAATAAATAAAATAAATAGATCATAGACGTCATACAATAAACTTGGGCATCTGTCAACATAACCCCATAGAAACATTAGTCGATTTGTGTCTGCATCATAAAGTTATTCTCGATTGAAAATGTCAGTTTACGAGCCAAATTCTCGTCATTTGCGGGAGCTTTTAATTTTTTGCTTCAATATGAAGAAATCTGCGGCTGAGGCTCATCGAATGCTCTCAAATACTTATGGTGAGGCCGCTATTAGTGAAAGAACGTGTCGGTTTCAACGCTTCAAGAACGATTTTGACATCGAAGACCGGCATAGCGGTGGAAGAGAGGTTTTCGAAGATGCAGAATTGGAAGCATTACTTGAGCAAGACTCGTGTCAAAATCAAGAAGAATTGGCACGATCATTGGGAGTGACTCAACAAGTCATTTCAAAACGCCTCAATGCCATGGGAATGATTCAGAACCAAGGAAATTGAGTGCCGTACGAATTGAAGCCGAGAGATGTTGAACGGTTTGTTTGCTTGTGAACAGCTGCTTGAAAGGCAAAGACGAAAGGGATTTCTGCATCGCATTGTGACTGGGGACGAAAAATGGGTTCATTACGACAATCCCAAGCGCAGAAAATCATGGGGAGTTCCCGGCCATGCTTCCACGTCGACGGCCAAACCGAATATTCACGGCTCCAAGGTCATGCTCTGTATTTGGTGGGACCAGCTCGGCGTAGTGTATTATGAACTGTTAAAACCGACTGAAACAATCACAGGCGATCGATGTCGAACGCAATTGATTTGAGCCGAGCATTGAAAGACAAACGACCGCAATACAACGAGAGACACGATAAAGTGATTTTGCAGCATGACAATGCTCGACCCCATATTGCGAAAGTGGTCAAGACATACTTGGAAACGTTGAAATGGGAAGTCCTACCCCAGCCGCCGTATTCTCCACGTTGCTCCCTCTGACTATCACTTGTTTCGATCAATGGCACACGGCCTGACTGACCAGCACTTCCGATCTTATAAAGAAGTAAAAAATTGAATCGATTCGTGGATAGCTTCAAAAGATGACCAGTTTTTTCGACGCGGGATTCGTACGCTACCCGAAAGATGGGAGAAAGTAGTAGCCCGCGATGGACAATACTTTGAATTATAAATGTATAAGTTTTTTACAATAAAGCCTCGAATTTCGGAAAAAAAACGGCGGAAGCAAATTTGTACACCTAATAATTACCTATATAATAATTTTCGCTTTTCATCAACTTGTACTTTTATTTGTACATTTTTATTTATAGGATGTTAAAAAAAGGTCGGGACTCTGAATTTACTCGAAAAGATGTTTTTGAAAGAAATGTTTCAAACAAAAGTTATAAGATATAAAAAGATCTACTTCTACTAGATTTTATCAGTTTGATTTTAGGTGGCCAAGGTCAGGTTAAGGTCAAATCGATTTTTTTAAGATAGGACTCTATTTGTTATTCCAGAATCTAATAGCCGGTGTTAAAAGCTTTTCAAAACACATTAGCACTACCAAAGGTATCTGACCGATGACTAAAATCTCTTAAATGTTGTTCGAGATCATGACCTGGATAATATTTGTCAAGATCAAAGCCAATACTTTTTAATCTCTTACATTATACAGTCCCATTTTAATGTCCCCAAACAAACATAACTTTTTTATTTTTGATTTTAGAAAAAAGTTTCAGATAAAAATTGTATGGCTTTGAAGGGGACATAGTGTCATTAGTTTGACCTTGAATAGTTGCTCGAAGGTCACGTGAAGGTTACCTTCAATCTCTTAAACGAAATCCACTGTTTTTTATTGCACATTTATTCTTGTTGCTTGCCTCAAAACCTTTTCAAAACACTATAATGAAATTATTTTTCATTTTAGTACTTTTCGAGTTACAAGGCTTGCAAGTTACAGCATCGCCATAATGCATTACCCAATCGACGATTAAAACCTTTTGAATGTTGTTCAGAATCGCTTTGATAATATTTATCAAGATCAAGACCATTGGAGATTATTTCTCTTATTTTTATTTTTGCATTAAAAATTACATTTCTACGTAAAAATGAAAACAAGCAGTACGACCTCCAATGGTTTTGATCTTGATAAATTATCCAAGTCATGATTCTGAACAACATTCAAAAGTTTTAACCGTCGCACAGTGAGCCAAGAGATCAGAAAAAGTGGCCAAAAAGTGCTCTAATTGTTAAATTGAATATTCAAAGATTTTTGAGGTCGCTGATATCGAATCCAAACTTAAAAATTAGAAAATTAAAATGATGGGTTCAACATGGCGAACAAAAATGCTAAAAATGCTCCAATTGCTGTCAAATTAGGTACTTAGGAGCTTTTATGATCGCTGATTTCGAATCTGAACTCAAAATTTAGAAATTTAAAATGGCGGATTCAAAATGAAATGTTAAAAAAAAAGTAAAATCTCAACGCGCGACGCATACTCCTGGCACATGCTCTCTTATACATATAATTTTCAAATCTTTAAAACAATTTTTTTTCTTAAACATACTTAAAACTGACATTTTTATACAGCTACATGTATATATACATCTATATATACATATATTAAGTGTTTAGCAAATTAGTTGAAAAAGTAAAATTATTTATTTAAATGATGTAAATTATTATAATTAACAATTTGTACAGTAAACGCATAATAAAGAAAATAATAAATATATATATATATTGTATATATATATATATATATATGTATATATGTATATATGTGTGTATATATATATATATATACATAACTTAAAATATAATAAGTTATTTTTTGTGATAATATACGGGATAGATTGTCCTCTCTCCGATCATTCCGTGTTATAGCCATCCTCTCATCCTTACTACCACGGAATTATTAATTTTCCAAATTCCAAAGGGGAGAGGGGGAGGGGTACTCACGGGGTTTGACAGGATTCCCCCTCCCGCTCCCACCAACCATCCCGTGTGATATCGATCCTTTTACGTCAGAGTTATTAATTTTGCAAGGGGGAGGAGGGGATGGAAGTATAAATTATTAGAATTAATACTATAAGAATTCTTAGCATACATTAAAATTAAATCTTTTAATTTTTAATAATTTATATTTCTTTAAATAATCATTACCAATAATAATAGGACTTATAACAGATTCGTACGCAATAATTATTAACAATCTTATAACAATGTTGGAAATCAAATCTATGTGCGACATCGTTTCTAATTTTTAATAATTTATATTTTTTTAAATAATCATTACCAATAATAATAGGACTTATAACAGATTCGTACGCAATAATTATTAACAATCTTATAACAATGTTGGAAATCAAATCTATATGCGACATCGTTTCTAATATTGTCATAAGATTATTATCAAGACATCTATAGTATTTAATGATTCGCTAATAATGGTTTGAAGAAAACTGAAACGTGCAAATAATATGATACAGATAATTATTGTACATTTATAGCCTATGTAAACATTTATTGTTAATTATATAGAAATTTACGCACCAATATCCGCACTATATATATGCTCTTATTGTCCATGTATTTTATTGTATTTTTTTATTTTGAGAGCCCGCTTAATATTTATAATTTTATTGTATGTATAATTATATATTAATTTTGGCTTTCCATTAACTTGTGCTTTTGTTAATATAAAACAAGATGTTCAAAAAAGATCAAGGCTCCGACTTTATTCGGAAACTCACAATTACAATAAAAATGAATTTTCAGTGCAAAAATAAAAATAAAAGAAACAATCTCCAATGATCTTGATCTTAACAAATATTATTCAGAACATGATCCTGAACAACATTTAAAAGATTTTGATTATCGGTCGAACATCTTGCATAATGCTAATGTCGGTAGTACTGTAACTTTCAAGCTTTATAACTCGAAAAGTATTTTATAAAAAATAACTTTATTATAGTGTTGAAAAACTCTAAACTCTACTAGCTATTAGATTCTGGAATCAAAAATAGAGTATTTCATTTAAAAAAAATCGATGTGACCTTGATCTTAATGACGTCACCCAAGATTAGATTGATCAGATCAATGAATAGATCATTTAAAACTCTAACTTTTGTATTTCGGTAATTACCATATACAGTTTACCATATCTCAAAAATCAATAAAATTAGGCTATTTAACGCGCTTTTACATGAAATGGAATCTAACAGAAAAAAGTGCCGCGATATTAAGACATCTAACTACTCAGCATGCGATTCAAAATCAGTCGGCGACCCGACAAAATATGACGAAATCAGTAGCCGCACGCACGCTCGCACGCACGCATGAGCCCATGTATATGTGCTCTCAGCGCGCCGAAAGCGAGCATATGTACATGGGCTCGTGCGTGTGTGTGTGTGTGTGTGTGTGTGTGTGTGTGTGTGTGTGTGTGTGTGTTTGTGTGTATGTTACAGCATCTCGTCACGATAAATGACTAACTTATAAACGTGGAAAAGACATTTTGACGAAATTTATACTACAAACCATTTCATTATTATTTCGTTATTATTTCGTTATTATTTGCTTAATTTCGAAAATGTGACATATTTCGTACTTATGAATGTGCAGAAACAAGAATGGGCAGAAACTATAATTATATTATCCTGAAATTTTATACATAAAAACGTATATTTCATTCATTTCAACTGTTCATCGTGTGTTTCTGCCCGAAATTAGGCTCACTTTATCTGCCTTTTACAATCATTTGCTGACTATTAAGGAAAAAAAGGTTTTTGCCCATTTTTAGAGATATTTTAAAACAATCTCATCATTTAGATTATCCAAATTATCTTTATTTACAAATGATATTTATGCTTGCATAATTAATGTGTCATTCCTTACTTCTAATGTCACGATTCCAATATGGCCACCGCGACTAGTCAGAAGCCTTAAGCGTTAAATTTTACAACTATTGAGATTAGGAAATCTGTGAGACAAAATGAGATTTATAATTGTTAAGAATTACTGATTATAGAACTCTCAAAATTAAAATGTAGGAAATTAGGCAAATGAGAGTTTGATGCGGTACTTAATGTACAATCATTAATTCTATGTATAAATAAATTATATTTTTGACTTGCTATACACTCGAATGTTTCGACTATTTCCTGGGCGAGATCAACGAAGAAAAAGAAATATAATAAAGTTTCTCTCTTACATCAGACGAATCTCTACTCAATTGTGTATTTCCAAATGCTTTACAAGGTCCAAAACTGGTCACGAGTGTAATAGAATAACAGATGCCTATGAGTTGTTAAGTATTAGTTGTTAAGTATTAGTCTTTAAAATATTATCAGTTGAAAATTGAAGACTCATCTGAAGAACAAGAGCATGAAATAACAAATTATAAATTAAACAAGTTTGCATGTCAATTTTTTTATAAAATTTTTTAACGAGATAACATTGTAGCTATGATCTGTAATATAAACAGAAAATGCATGCAGTGTTAAGTGACACTAATACTTATGTCATAGTCAACAAAGTCGAGAGCTCTTACAAATAATTTAAGGAAATTATTTACAAGATGGAAAAATCAGAAATCTGTATCAATAATACCGTTTATAAAAAAATTATACAATTCGGATGGCATTCTACCTAGACTTAGCTAAGATTCACAAGCCTAATTATCTATTGAGAATAATCATCTCTTTCAATGACAACACATTATATTCCTTAGCTTCCTTCCTATATAAAATCCGCAACAAGAGTATCCTTGAGAATATCACTGAAGCTTCCAGCTATATAAAAGATAGTTTTGAATTGATGGAAAAGTTATCTGACGTTAGAATTGAAAATAATTATACTTTGATCTCACTTGACGTCATTTCGCTTTTCACTAATGTTCCGTTTAACTTAGCTATTGAAAGTATTTCTAATAGATGGCAAAACATTTCCAAAGACTGCAACATTCCAAAAGAAAAATTTATTATCGCTCTTAGATTTGTTTTTAATTCGATTTTTTTTTTACATTTGATGGGAAAATATATAGACAAACATATGATCTATCCATGGAATCATCATTATCTCCAGTGATTGCGAATGATGTTATAGGATTTGGAAGTGAGGACTCTGGAAATATTATAATTTACAATTCCATTTTATGTATGATACGTTGACGATATTGTCACTGCGGTTCCTTCTAACATGACTACTGAAATACTTAATATATTTAATTCATTTCATTTGAGACTTCAATTCACAGCAGAGATTGGCGGAAAAAAATTTAAATTTTTTGGACGTTTGGAATGATTGATAGAATCTTCCTTTTGTCACAAATTTCATAACAAGAAATGTTTTCACCATTGAAATTGTACTCAATAATGATTATCCAGACTTCATATTTGATAATATAAATGCGCGTTAAAAATCTCTTTGTTACAACAAACTTTAAAATAAAATAATGACAAAAATATTGATGATAAGGAAAGGATCCTTGGATTACGATTTCATATGTTCAGAACATATCGGAAAAATTTTAAAATATAACAAAAGATTTAAATGTTAAGTTAATTTTTTATAGTCTCAACAAAATGAATAAATTTAGTAAAATCCACAAAGATGTGCTTTCAAATGAATCAAAGAAAAATGTAGTATACCAAATCTCATGTAAAGATTGCGATGCAACCTATGTAAGACAAACGTGCAGAAAACTTAAAACCAGAATCGCAGAACATAGGAATTACATAAATAGAAACATCATTGTTCAATTAGTAATCGCAGATCATAGATTGCGTTATAATCATGAATGATTGGATGGAAATGTAAAAATCCTAGATAGCGAAAGATATTTAAATAAACATTTAACATCCGAAATGTTATGTATCAAATTGCAAAAAAAAAATAGTATAAATTTACAATCAGACACTGAATATCTCAATCATGCGTATGTGGACATTCTCAATAAGTTCCTCAATAATTTTAATTCTCAGTTGTTAGTAACTTTACACGGCTTCTAGTAATATTTTGTTCTTACATATTAGATGTGGGAAAAAGTTCGTGGCGTTTTTCCCGTTAGATGGCATTAAAAAAACGTTACAAACTTTTTCCCATATCTAATATATAAAATAGGTATTTATTTATTTATTTATGTTTTTCACCTTTGTATTCTCGTAAATAATTTTTAAATCATAACGACTCTGACATAGATATAGATCACAGCTACAATGTTATCTCGTTAAAAAATTTTATAAAATTGACATGGAAACTTGCTTAATTTGTAATTAAATTGTTATTTCACACTTCTGTTCTTCAAGTGAATCTTCTCACAATTTTCATTTGATAATATTTTAAGACTAATTCTTAACAACTCATAGGCATCTGTTATTATTTCATTACTCGTCACTGGTTTTAGATCTTGGTGAAACATTTGAAAATATGTAGCCAAGTAGGAAATCATCTGACGCAGGAGGATGAAAATTTTATTACATTTCTTTTTCTTCGTTGATCTCGCTGAGGATGATCCCAAGAAGTGGTCGAAACGTTCGAGTGTACAGTAAGTAAAAAACATAATTTATACATAGAATTAATGATTGTGCATTAAGTATACCGCACTGAACTCTCATTTGCTTAATTTCCTACAGTACTTGTCTATGATTATATTGTTTTACACGAGTTTCGACTTTCCATGCGAAACGGTTCTCACTCTTCCTCCTCCTCCTGTAAAGGGGCGCACGACCTCTATAATTGTACTGTTGTTGAAGTTAGAAAATCTGTCATATAGACAGTGGGATGTATAGATTAGTGCTTATTGATTCGGAGCGGCTACGCCGCTACGAACAATAAGAAAATAATACAATACCGCTTCGCTAAAAGTTGCAGCCTAGATAGTAAAAAAACTGTTCTAAAAAGACTAGTCTCATACCCCACTGTCTTCATAGTTAGAAATATTTCAAGTGGACATTGTCTACGCTGGTTTCTAGGCGCTTAGGCCCCAAGAGGATAGAATATGTTATTTTTTTTCTAGATTAGAAAAAGATGAAGAGTAAGTTGAATCGAGATTAAAGTTAATCTACATTGGAAATGAGCACAAATGAGTCGCACGTAACCATCAGTTAACTTAACCAAGGTTGATGAAAGAGATCCTTAAATCACACAATTTGTGTTCTTGCTGGATTGCTAGCTGAATTAGAATCTACCACCATATTGGCTATGATACTGATGCTAATCTCTGTGAAGTTGGCATCTCATTTTTCAAAAAATGAAATTTTGGTCACAGTTCCGAATGCCCCGAAGAGTTCTAGAGTTTCTGTCCAAAATTAAGAATAGTTTCGGCGAATTAATATAAAAAAAATTAAAAATTTGGGATGCTAACTTCACAAAATGAAGAACAAAAAATCGCGATATCTTTTAAACCATTAATCCTAACTCTTTAAATGATAATAATTTTTGATAGACCTCGTGGGGTGCTATCCAGAACTATCAACAAAACTGCTATAATGTTAAAAAAATTGTTGTCCCTCAGATGTGAGAGAATCAGATATTCAAAAAATTACGATATCTTTTAAATTAGTCTTAGCGCTTCGAGCATTAATAACTTTCGTTAGAATTCGTGCTACCCAGAACTGTCGACAGAATTGCCAGAACTTTAAAAAAATTTTCACCCCTCGGGTGTTAGAAATTTTCGATTTGACGAACGAAAAATCGCGATATCTCTTAAACCGTTAGTCCTAATGCTTCGAGCATTAATATTAGGTGTATAACTTTGCTTCCGCCGTTTTTTTTCCGAAATTCGAGGCTTTATTGTAAAAAACTGGTTATACATTTATGATTCAAAGTATTGTCCATCGCTGGCCACTACTTTCTCCTATCTTTCGGGTAGCATACGAATCCCGCGTCGAAAAAATCATCTTTTGAGGCTATCCACGAATCGATCCAATTTTTTATTTCTTCATAAGACCGGAAGTGCTAGTCAGCCAGGCCGTGTGCCATTAATCGAAACAAGTGATAGTCAGAAGGAACAACGTCTGGAGAATACGGCGGGGGAGATAGGACTTCCCATTTCAACGTTTCCAAATATATCTTGACCACTTTCGCAACATGGGGTCGAGCATTGTCATGCTGCAAAATCACTTTATCGTGTCTTTCATTGTATTGTGGCCGTTTGTCTTTCAATGCTCGGCTCAAACGTATCAATTGCGTTCGATATCGATCGCCTGTGATTGTTTCAGTCGGTTTTAACAGTTCATAATACACTACGCCGAGCTGGTTCCACCAAATACAGAGCATGATCAAAATCACCGTTCTTGAAGCGTTGAAACCACTCACGACACGTTCTTTCACTAATAGCGGCCTCACCATAAGTATTTGAGAGCATTCGATGAACCTCAGCCGCGGATTTCTTCATATTGAAGCAAAAAATTAAAACCTCCCGCAAATGCCGAGAATTTGGCTCGTAAACTGACATTTTCAATCGAGAATAACTTTATGATGCAGACACAAATCGACTAATGTTTCTATGGGATTATGTTGACAGATGCCCAAGTTTATTGTGTACGTCTATGATCTATTTATTTCGACCACCACTTACCGCTAAAGCCATCTAGGAAAACGGCGGAAGCAAAGTTGTACACCTAATAACTTTCATTAGAACTGGTGAGTGCTAGAAGTGTCATCAGAAATGCCGAAAGTTACATATCTCTAAGATGTTGAAAGATTTTTCTATCGAACATATTAAAATTGTTGTCGTATTTTTTCTTTTTGCACGGGTTTTCATGGATCTCTATGTATTTATGTGTATTTTTGTTTTTTCCCCAGTATGCGTTTGTGTGTCCTGCTTTCGACGTAATCTGGAATCAACGGCGTGGACGTGATAATACGGTACGGTTTTCTGCCGCAAGTTAAAGTGTAAAACTTTAAAACTCTAAAATTCTACAGATTCATTATAGACTCGGCATAAAGGTGACCTTATACAGTTAATAATACTAATATTGAATTAATAATACTGACAGCAGACATCAATATTTTAAATGTTTTTATAACCATCAGTTCTTACACCACCAGTACAATATATTTAATTTTACTTATATTATCTATTGCACTGCGACATAAATTCTAATAAAGCGATAGAGAGAGAGAGAGAGATGCTTAAAAATCAAAATCCAGATCAATATCAATATTCTGTGATGCATCCAACAGAACGCAATAGTTTTGCAATCATTTTATGATTGTTTGCAAACAGTCCTAGATGCATTCAATGTCTCAACATGTTTGTTCAGCGGTTGTTATGATTTCCAGCAAAGTAAAGCGAGGAGCACAGACTCTTGCATAATGCATAACACGTAATGTATAAAAAAATGTACCAATGAAAGTCTTTTGTTTCCTTCTTTTTCATGAAATAAAGAACTCTGATTGATTGGATTTCTTATGTGCAGGGTAGTAACTAGTTAAAACATTAATAATTAAAAAAACAGTTAAAAAGTTAATAACTTTTAACTTAACTTAGTTAATTTTAAATGCATTAATTTTTATATTAATTTAGTTACTTTTAAACTTTAATTTATTAACTTTTTTTAAATTAAAAATTGTTCTTCTTGTATATATAAGTATTGCATTTCAGGATTCTATATTTTTTTACAAAAAATATCACAAATCATATTGCGGAATCCGAAGGATAATCTTTGGAACTCTTTCATGTTTTACTAAAAATTTCACACGGACTCGAAACAACACAGCAAGGAATAAACCTGAAACGCAATATTATAAAGATTAGACATTTGATAAAGAGATGCAATCGCTTT